>NW_017804154.1:374690-380347 GCF_001625305.1 Branchiostoma belcheri | reverse complement strand
GTATATATATATATATATATATATATATATATAAACGTTAAAATGTGTTCCAACAGAAAACGTGAGCACATCCGATGTTTGAATAAATCATTGAGGTATTCCTTTAGAAATGAAGTATGTGATCACCTAGGGCCTTGTTTATATGAAACCACCCAAACCACGATTCGGGTAACTCGCATTCCTCAAATCTGGTCCACGTGCCATACATTCCTTTCAAACCGTGCCAGATCACGATTCTCCGAAACTGCATTCATTGCTATTTGATGAATACACGCAAGGTAGCGTGTTATTAATTTCAGAGGTCAACGACCTGCTTGCTGATGCCCCCCTCCCAGCGTATCTCGGCCGAATGCCGACGTGGTCCCGCCAGAGGCGGTGAAGCTCGCCCTAGAACGGACACATTATTTGACCATTACTACTCTTTAAGTTGCTGACACGTAAAATTTGGTATTGCATATAAATAAATAATATCACTCCGTAATCCATGACCAGGTGAAGTCATATTGAAATCACATTGCGTTCAGACGCAAATCGCGATGCGGGGAAACCGATTCGAAACCACCTCTAGAAGTGGTTTGGAATTGAGACGCTTTCAATGTGATTTAGAGCGTTCAGATGGGGCCACTTGAAATCGGCTTCGGGGTAAACCACATGTTAAGCGCCTTCACTGACTTCATATGTACAGGGACTCCCTTACCTAATGTGCATATGATGTCTGTAATTAGTCAACAGCCTGGTGGGCGACGACTGGTGTGCCTAATATCAAATTAGAAAGTTTATCCCAAGTTCATGCCCGGAGGCTAACTGCAAACACATGTAACATGAAAATATGGGTGGTTTCTTTGATTCCTCCCATGACGTAGGTCTGCTCCGTGTCTGGTACTTTGAATTTGTCCAATGACTGAGGAAGACTGCATTAACACTGTTGGAAATACGATATGCTAACAATTTTGTGTTAACTCTAACTACTAGAAAAGCATTCTGTTGTACCTACCATTACATACTGTTTTGTAGCCTGGGTGCCATCCGATTTGTAACGGGGCTCCTTGTACTCTTTGTCCCGAAAATAATCTCAATCGAACAGAGTCTTTGGGGTAGTGACTGCCAGGATCCTCGTTACAAATCTAATGACACCCAGGCTAGTTGTCTTGTTAGGAACAGTTATAAACTGGATTGATATCTTGAAAGTTCATCTGTGCCGGTAGAAATCATTATGAAGCAAGTTTAAACTGTAATTTCCAACACAACAAATTGGACTCACTCAAATTTTCAATTTCCAAATTCACCACTCCCGTGACTTCAAGCAGATAACACACGTGACTCCGTGAGCAGTGGATCATAGGTTGCAGAAGACGGGGAACGCCACAGACTTTCTGCAACCTATGATCGACTGCTCACGGAGTCACGTGTGTTATCTGCGTGACGTCACGGAAGCGGTGGATTGTTTATTCCTTGACAAAGACTGGAGTTTTACAGTCGAAAATTTGGGTGAGTCCAATTTGCTGTGTTGGAAATTACAGTTTAAACTTGCTTCATAAAAATTTGATTTAGTATTTGACGTGGTGTAAAAGGTAGATACTGTAGTTTATCATTGTGACATTAATGTTTATTAACGTGGCCAAGTAAATGGGAAGCACAAAATCCAAGTTCTGAATATGTGGAGGTTTGCTATGCAACTATCAAACTGATCACACATCGTCGGGAAAAACCACTAGAAAAGGATAAAAGACTTTAAAATGGGTTTCAAAACTTTCCAAATTCAACTCTGCGCTGGGATGTACATCAAACTCAACATTATGTCATCAAGTTTTTTTGTTACAGGAACATCATTCACGGTCGAGTGGAACAGATTATACCTAACCAACCAAACCAAGCTCGGACCATTCATTTTCCAGACGACGCTGATAAAAGACGGTCGCATCGTTTTTGCATATAAGGAAGTAGGTAGTTTACATCTTATATTGATACGTTGAAGGAAAAGTTTTCTAGATTGTCCTATAAGACGACATGATGCTGTCTCTTTGGTAATGGACGTAATTTATTATACATTTGCAGGTGGTTTTGTGAAAGAGACATTTTAATAGAACGCATATATAACACGTCGATGAAGGTTAGACATCCAGGTAATACGATACGCCAAAAAAGCAGTTACTCAAGCAACTGGATATGATTTTGAAAACGTACAAAATCATATCCAGTTGCTTGAGTAACTGCTTTTTGGCGTAATATATATAACACGTCTACACCCACAGACATATTAAAGGAAAGAACGATAACGTAAGTCACGCAAAACCATAACATCACATTATAAGAGATGAGTAGAAATATTTCCTAAACTTGTTCTGCAGGCTCCATCCCGGCTGATTGATGACACCATGCGGGATGTAAAGGTTGGCGTGTCTGACGCTTACATCCCCAGTCTGGTGCTCGGTAAGTCATGTTTGTTACCTTCGCCAAGAAGGTTATGATTTCAGTAGCGTTTGTTCGTCTGTCTGTTTGTCTGTGAACAACATAACTCAAGAAGCTTAATATGCATTGTCATGAAATTTAGTAGGTAGGTAGGTCTTGATGAGACCTAGAAATTATTAGATTCTGCCCCCCTAGAAATGATTAGATATTGGGAACTGGAATTATTCGGCAACTGGAAGGGTTAACATCATTTGGCGAAGTTATGAGGTCGTGGAACTCTTGTTTAAACACTGACGCGGCTATGGTAGGATCTGTATGCTAAAGAACAGTCTAAAGAACATTATCATTGGTCTTTTGTTAACTATCCTATGGACCATGGGGACTTGCATAGTAAGCTATAATCTAAATTCATATGCAATTTAACCTTGGAGGTCGTTACATAGCTGACTGGTTTTTCTGTTAAGATAGGCAGGAGAACATGCATATAGGCAAACGCCGAGCATCGATAGCAGCTGAAATGTATTGTACATTTAAAGACATCCGATGTAATCTCACGGCGGCAAAACATAAATGTTCTGGATAAGGAAAGCTGTCATTTGGTAGCACATGTTTGTTAGAAAAGTAGCTTTTGCTATGTTTACCTTCGCATATAGTTTGTTCTGTTAATTCTTACTTAAATACATCCTATATATAGTCAGACAGGAGTATAAATCCCTCCTATTATAAAATTGCAACATTATGTAACCCAACAGTTAGTTACCATGGTGAGAAACGTCAACAAATCAGGTCAAAGGTCAGTGTTTGGAACGGAAGAAGAGGAAACGTAGCAAAAACAATAAGTTTTCCTCCGGTAAACAATTATTTCATATATAATCAAAGTCAATCAAAGAAGGAATGATCGCTGGTGACTTATGTTTCTTTTTAACAGATGGGGAGAAACCTGTTATTGAATATCACAGGGTGGAGTTAGGCTTGGAAAAGGTTCACAGCAACGCCGTGGTCATTCTGGTTCCGCAGCAAAGTAAGTCTTATCTTTGTACAGTCATGTATCTACGATACAAAGTAAAATGTGTTTTATTCAAAAGAAGGCAAAATAAAGATATATATCCGTAAATAAATTCATCAGGTTGGTAAACGACAGCAAAGTTCTTTCTATCACAGCCATTTATTTTTCTAGTCGACGTTTCGATGACCGTCTGTCATCTTCATCAGGGCAATTCTGATTGGTTTACTGTGCACTGACACTAAATGTTACTCGGTGCATAGTGCACTAAAGGCGTTACATAGTTCACACTGCACTATTACTTGCTTCACAGTGCACTTTTAAGCTAGTTTTTGCACCAAATAACATCTAGTGTCAGTGCACAGTAAACCAGTCAGAAATGCCCTGATGGAGATGACAGAAGGTCATCGAAACGTCGGCTTGAAAAATAAATGGTTGTGATAAAAATAACTTTGCTATAAAGATATATTTTTCTGAAACCATTCGAGTTCATAACATTACGTTTGTGCAGGTTAGACATCCAGGAAATATGATAATGTTTAATTATATAAATTTTTATAACAAAGCTGTAAAATCAGTTTCTAATTATTTCACTGATGGAAGACTCCGGTTGGTACCTGAAACGTCTAACATGCATCCAGATGTAGAGATTTCTTTTACTTACTTCATCATTATTCAGAACATTGTTTTAAAGAAATTGACAGTGGGAATTTAACGGGAGGCAATTATCTTATTTACGAGTTCCCCTAATATATCATCCTTCTGTCAGAAAGTCGATCATTTGACACATTTGCATTTTTTTTAGTTCCATATCATCACAATCAATCAATAAGTCAGGCAAAATATCAATCAATCAGCCAATGCTTTGGAAAGTGATCTGCTGACTCTGAGGTTTCAGCAGCTCCCTCTACAATGTGACTATATGCAGGATCACCATGTGTGTAATGAATATGATGTTATACGTAACAAGCTATTTACATTTCTCTAATCAAGTACCATAGATTTCAAGATTTGAATATATCTTTATATAATGTGTGTTTTGCAGCGTGTGGTGAACTAAGGGGATGCAGTAGTTGCATAAACTCGAGTATAGTAGACTTTGAGTGTGGGTGGTGTCAGAAAGTTAACAGGTGAGACAGTTTTATCGAATTAAGAGCTTTGTGAATCGTGATGTTTACCCAAGTAAAGATAAACGTGGTCAGTTGAGAAAAAAAAGATTGTATGAGCTTATGTAACCTTTCAACAAAACTTCCAAAATTAAGTTCCAAAATTTTTCTTTGTTTGCCGACTGCTAACTTTGCTTGTATTTGAGTCTGTGTGCTTGTGTATCTTTACGACGAACATCTGCGTAAATTTGCATATGTTATGTTATGTTATGTATATGTTAAAGGCAAAACTCATTATACAGTGATGTATTTTCTATTGCTGTTCAGATGTTCAGATGGAAACGACTGGTTAACAGCATCCTGGAGGGATGCAGCATGCGACGATCTTGTGAGTATTACGACAAGTTCTTGTTTAAAGTTAAAACTTTTGGTCAAACACAAAAATTCTCTCACCTAGAGTTTTCTACCAGTCACTCTGGTCTTCCTCAGTAGACTGACCCAGTGAAGCTTTTCACTTGGCGTCTTTGAAGTGTGACGTCAACACTGGGTCAAAGGTATCTGGTAGACGATGTCGGTCCCCGTCGCGGTTCAATGAAGGGTGATGGGCCCAGATGTATATGGCTTCCTTCACCCCTCTAAAGAAAGTCTTGTTCAGTGTCCAAAATCTTTGCAGACATCGTCTAACAGAGTGACTGGTCGAAATCTCTAGGTGAGAGAATTGTTTTGTGTTGGACCAAAAGCTTTAAACATGTAACTACCAATACAGATGAATTTTCATGCTAGTACGACATGTTCCTGTTTACAATATCTTATGGACTTCTGGCTTCTCCAGGATTTACTTTCAGTTGATGCCTGATTTCAAACCAGTAAACATCCGTTATTCTGCTGAGCCCTCATTTCTTCCCGTGTCTCACGACACAGCATGTCATTACGAATAGTTAGGTCATGTTGCCACTCTTGAATATCAATCGTATGTATGTCTTTAGCATGCACAGTAAACGAATGGTATGTAAATACTGTACAGAGGGAGCAGTGGAAGATGAAATGCATTTTATCTGTCAGTGTCCTCATTACGATTTTGAAAGAAAAAGTTAATTCAAAGAGGTCGACAATATTTCCCCAAGTTTTTTCTATATCTC
>NW_017804154.1:345900-374670 GCF_001625305.1 Branchiostoma belcheri | reverse complement strand
TTAACTTACAGATGTTCCAAGTATGACATTCCCATCATTCACCATTAAGAAATCATAGAATTTTTGCATAAATTATGTAAATTAGGTCACCATTTGCATAATTAGTATCTGTTGATGTTCTGCCTGCCATAGGTTACATACATTACATGTATGAAAGTAGTATAATGTAAAACACTGTAATTATAGAATTTCCTCATTAATTATGCAAATAAAGTCCTCATTTGCATAATTTGCATTTAATCATGTGCATCTCTCTCTCAGCTACCTACACACCAAAAATTATGAAAATATGTTGTTCCTATCTTGACTTATTGGCTTTTAAACATTTCGCCAGAAAGTGCCCTGCAGTTCCAGAACAAGTTGCTAGGGGGACCAAACTCACACCACTTATTCCTGACAGGAAAAGCAATCTGTCACCAAAACTTAAAGACCATAGCATGTTCAGGACAAAAGATACAAAAACCGGAAGTTCTGCTGCAGTACCAAGGTCATCCACCAGGAGGCCCATATTTGACCTTGACGTTTGTCTTCCTAAGACTTACCAACACACCAAATATCATCATAATCCATAAAGGCGTTCTGAAGTTATGCTGACCACAAAGTTGCGGAAACACAGACAGACAGACACACAGACAGACATACATACATACAGACAGACACGCCAAAAACAATACCTCCATTTTTCATGGAGGTAATAAGTCAGGCAAAATATCAATCAATCAGCCAATGCTTTGGAAAGTGATCTGCTGACTCTGAGGTTTCAGCAGATCCCTCTACAATGTGACTATATGCAGGATCACCATGTCTGTAATGAATGTGATGTTATACGTAACAAGCTATTTACATTCCTCTAATCAAGTACCATAGATTTCAAGAGTCTCGATGTTGGAGACAGATTTGAATATATCTTTATATAATGTGTGTTTTGCAGCGTGTGGTGAACTAAGGGGATGCAGTAGTTGCATAAACTCGAGTATAGTAGACTTTGAGTGTGGGTGGTGTCAGAAAGTTAACAGGTGAGACAGTTTTATCGAATTAAGAGCTTTGTGAATCGTGATGTTTACCCAAGTAAAGATAAACGTGGTCAGTTGACAAAAAAAAAGATTGTATGAGCTTATGTTACCTTTCAACAAAACTTCCAAAATTAAGTTCCAAATTTTTTCTTTGTTTGCCGACTGCTAACTTTGCTTGTATTTGAGTCTGTGTGCTTGTGTATCTTTACGACGAACATCTGCGTAAATTTGCACCATCTTTGTATATGTTAAAGGCAAAACCCATTATACAGTGATGTATTTTCTATTGCTGTTCAGATGTTCAGATGGAAACGACTGGTTAACAGCATCCTGGAGGGATGCAGCATGCGACGATCTTGTGAGTATTACGACAAGTTCTTGTTTAAAGTTAAAACTTTTGGTCAAAGACAAAAATTCTCTCACCTAGAGTTTTCTACCAGTCACTCTGGTCTTCCTCAGTAGACTGACCCAGTGAAGCTTGTCACTTGGCGTCTTTGAAGTGTGATGTCAACACTGGGTCAAAGGTATCTGGTAGACGATGTCGGTCCCCGTCGCGGTTCAATGAAGGGTGATGGGCCCTGATGTATATGGCTTCCTTCACCCCTCTAAAGAAAGTCTTGTTCAGTGTCCAAAATCTTTGCAGACATCGTCTAACAGATACTTGTGACCCAGTGTTGACGTCACACTTCAAAGAAGCCACGTGACAAGCTTCACTGGGTCAGTCTACTGAGGAAGACCAGAGTGATTGGTTGAAATCTCTAGGTGAGAGAATTGTTTTGTGTTGGACCAAAAGCTTTAACTTTAAACATGTAACTACCAATACAGATGAATTTTCATGCTAGTACGACATGTTCCTGTTTACAATATCTTATGGACTTCTGGCTTCTCCAGGATTTACTTTCAGTTGATGCCTGATTTCAAACCAGTAAACATCCGTTATTCTGCTGAGCCCTCATATCTTCCCGTGTCTCACGACACAGCATGTCATTACGAATAGTTCGGTCATGTTGCCACTCTTGAATATCAATCGTATGTATGTCTTTAGCATGCACAGTAAACGAATGGTATGTAAATACTGTACAGAGGGAGCAGTGGAAGATGAAATGCATTTTATCTGTCAGTGTCCTCATTTCGATTTTGAAAGAGAAAAGTTATTCAAGGAGGTCGACAATATTTCCCCAAGTTTTTTCATATCTCAACAAACAACTAAAGACTATATTATGCTATTGTCTCCCAACCCATTTATTTTTCAAAAAGTCAGACAATTCATCTCCCACTGCCTCCTGAGAAGAGGTCAAACCCTCTAATAGCACGCCGAAAGGCGGTTATACCGGCTATACAGATACAGATACAGCGAACCTAGAATATGCTGCAACAGTATGGGATCCATATACAAAGACAGACAAAGACAAACTGGAAAGGGTACAGAATCAAGCTGCAAGATTCTGTATGAACAACTATGAAAGAGGTGCTAGTGTCACGGAAATGAAAAGAAACCTACAGTGGACCTCACTGGAAGACAGAAGAAAGATGTCCAGACTATGCATGATGTACAAAATAGACTAATAAACTGGTGAATGTCCCAACTACTAAGTACCTAATATCAGCCCAGAAGAGAACAAGAAATAGCCATGCATTCAAGTACCAGAGTTATCAACCAAGGATTGAGGTGTTCAAGAATTCATTCTTTCCTAGAACTATCGCAGAGTGGAACTCACTGTCACCAAGTACAGTAGGGGCATTGTCAATAGATAGCTTTAAACAATGTCTAGAGCTAGAAGTTCAAGGGTTAGGTGTAAGAAGTCGATCGGTGTAATATAGCCAGCTGCCGCCGCGCCGCGTGCCTGCGAAGCTGGTGTGTTACGCCGAAAGGCGGTTATACCGGCTATACAGATACAGATACAGCGAACCTAGACAAAAATAGTTTAATGGAATAGAATAGAATAGAATAGAATAGAATAGAATGGATTAAAATAGCAGTTACCTTGTTCCTCTTACCTGTTCATATATTGCATATCTACTGTTTATCCTGTATGTATACCAACGTTATTAGATTTAAGTAGAAATAGTAGTTCTGATTAGTATATCGTACACGTAGAACTTCATGTTAGCAAATAGTCTTATATCACAACATTTTTCATGTCAATGTCTGTTTGCAATTAGCCCTCGGACAAGAATTTGCAATAAATAATTCAATTATATATATTGACAATTACAATTGCTTTCTTTAATTTCTATGCAGGCAAAATCCCCGCCTTGCCTGAGCATCACCAGGTCCAACCTAACTACGTTTTTCCCCAGAACTTCAGTAACGACATCAACACCAACTTTAGCTCCGGCATCTTCCTCGGGCCTGTTCGTTCTAACCACAAACGGTAAAAACCTTCATCGTGTTTCAGTAGTGTTTTTAACGGTGTTGGTAGTTAGTAGTTGTCAAAGTAGCTAAAAAAAACTACCACAAAGGATGATTTGAAATTTAGTAGTGGTTAGATCACCAGTACAATAAATTAAAACACATTTCATCCTCCCCATTGCGGCTTGCTTTGTATCGCAGCAGAAGTTTTTTTTTAATTTATTTATTCATATATCAAAAACATACATACAATGTAGTGAACCATCACAATACTGATAACTGATCATTCTAATAACAATAATCATAAAAGTAACAATGATACTCATAATCATAAAAATAACTGATCATAATAATTCGTAATTCGACTCATAACTGATCATAATGATACCTGATCATGATAATGATAAGCATAATAATAACAATAATAATCATAATCAAAATAATCACTGATCATAATAGTTATTCATAATTAACTCATAACTGAACATAATAATAACTGATCATAATAGTAATACTCATAATCATAATAATCACTGATCATAATAATTATTCATAATTCGACTCATAGCTGACCATAATTATAACTGATCATAATAATAATAAGATTTGGGTTTTACTGATTTATATAAATTTTTTCAATCTCTTTTTTTGGACGTGTACAGGCTAATGTCGGGATGTTTGTTTATGTCGATAAAAAAAGGCTCAAGTTTAGAATTTTCTAGGTTTTCTAGGATTTCTCCAGAAGAACAGACTAAGAGTGTTTTATTAGCAGGATAAGTATTTTGTTTGCATCAGTTCAAATACACATGATTCGTCGAGATTTTCTAATTCAAGGTAACATCAATGAATGCCAAAATGATAGTATATAAAAGGTAAGTAATCCATTCATTTCGGACGGAATTTATATTTCATTGCAGTTAAACGAAGGAAAACCTTATAATAATTTCTGTACGTATGTATATTGTTTAGACGGAATTTTAGTGTATCTTAAATCATGCAAACCATGATACGATTTCATAATTTGAATGATAAGAAAATTGTATAATACATTGGCGCTATAGCGGCAAACAATGGAATGCCCATAGTAGTGACAACAATAGGTTAGGCATCGGTAATTAACATTTTACTTAGATAGAATAAAATATGCAACTTTCAACTATTTGCATAGTGAATGAGAAAACGTTACAATAGCTCCATTTAAAATCTACAATTTTTATCGATTTTGCTAATGAGAACCTTCATGGCATATCTTTATACTAATGTTTAGAGAGACTTTATACTAATGTCTTATTATTTATTAAATAGTTATGTAAACGTGAGAATTTAAGTCATTTGTTTTGCAAGTCAGGCGTACATCTTTTTATCACCATTATTATTATTATTATTATTATTAGGCCACACCAAGTAAATTTTATGGATGACGTCCGCGCGCGCATTGATTTCGGCCTGTTCCTAGAAAAAAAACAAGAAATTTCGGTTCCTGTAACTATGACCATAGAGTCACGACAGTGCCGCAAATCGTCAGATTGACGTGAAACCCGTAACGCGAAGAAAGTGTCTATTGACAGGACCATCCTGTCAATAACAAAAAATTCTTCACTGTCCACTGTTCCACCTGATTTATTGCCGTTTTGATGATGAATAAAAGACTTCTTGCTTGTTACACTGTGTCACCTCATTCAATTTGTGTCCTAACATTTGTCGTCTCTTAGTATATTTCTAATCTAGGCATCTTGTTTTTTAGGGCCCTTCTTGTTTTTTTTTCGCCCTCTCGCATTAGATTTAGGGTTTCCAAAGGACGTCATCCATAAAATTTACTTGGTGTGGCCTTAGATTAAAAAAAAGCCTTCGAGGTCATCGACATTTTTGGGTTTGTCCAGAAAAGATATTTCATTTGATTTTGATTTTTATAAAAATGGAAGAATTTTATTACATATTTTACCTGTGACGCAAAAAAAAGTTGTTTTTTTTTCTTTGTTGTTTAGTTGCATCTTCGCTGTTGTACAATTTTAGCTTAGGTTATTCTGAAGATGAGTCCGCATGAATAGATTATTAAGAAATATCCGGAATCTGCAAAATATTGTGTCAAACCTTTGGACGCTGTTTGCAACTGACAGTGGACACAGCATACAGAATACACCAATTACACACTTTGCTCGTTCTACTGGTGCATGCACATAAATACAGCAATGATTTAACAAGTCAACCAAGAAAAATCGATCACCTTTCGCTTGTGGGTTAACAACGCATACCTTAGCAAGCAATATAAATCCATCACTAAGGCTTTTTTTCGTTTGCGCTGGATAATATATAAACCTATTACTAGTACTGTGCCCTCGGTGCGCATTGAGAAAGGCGATTACGAGGCTCACATATATTATGTACTCCTTATTTGCTCAATTTTGAATAATATTTTCCACACAAATATAATGAAGAAGACCTTTATTGTACATTTGTATTCTACAGAACTAAGTACAGGTCGCATGGGTACAGAACATGAACATTAACATATACATTACATACATATGAACATATAAGAGTGTAAATAAATGTCTAATTTCTATTCTTTTCGGCTTCATCTCGCTAAGCAGTGATTGTATGGATATATGCGGCTGTGAGATTACTTAGAGTAGGTTTATCAAAGGTTAAAAGAAATACAAATTTCTCCCTACTAGTCAAATATCTGAAGTGGGGAAATACTAGTATACTTAATACATGGCTAAAAAATATGAGTCTAACTCTACTATACAAGGGGCAATCTATGGTGAAATGTATTTCATCTTCTATTTCGCATAAACTACAGAATTGACAGGTTCTTATTGAATTTGCAGAAAGCAGACCAACACCAGGTAGAGCGTTCACGTTATCACCACAAAGAGTCACACCCGGACCAAACCTGTTCTCTGTCAGCGAACTTCCGAGGAACAACCACAGGACACAAAGAACTATCGGCACGAACGTGATTGTCGGCATACTTGTTGGAATAGTCATACTGATCGCGATTGTGGCCTGGACTGTTCACGTTTGCTCCAAAATGAAGGCAGAAGCTGACGTCGTGGTGGTTCAGGTGAGATTCTCCACATCTGTCAGCTCTCAATGCCCTTTGACCTATTTGGGGGGATTCAAGATGGCGGATACAAGACTAAAAGCCGAAATTATAATAATGAACTTCGTCAAGACGGTTATGTTTTCTTGTGCATGTGAGTTGTCTGTAAACTCGAGAAGTAATTGATGAATCTTAATGATATTTAGTATGTAGGTTGTAAAGATTTGGGGCTCCTGATAGCTTTCCACGATTCTGCAATTGAACTTCCGGTATGTTTGTTTTTTGATAAATGAAATATGCTGTAACTGCATTATTATGCAAAATGTACATCATTAGGTTCTGACAGATTTAGAAGTTTTCTCTTTTATTCTAGCCTCATTTCATCTATGTTTTCTTTCAGATCTAATCTCAGCGCAACATCGGGAACTTGGGATAACTTTCTTTGGTTTTTAGGATCAACATATCGGAAACTGCCAACATCACACACTACAAGAGCCTCTAGTTTGGGGGAATAGCGACAGCTTAAAGCTTGGGATGATGTGATGTTAAACCTGCTTTCCCCTCTGGTCTCTCAGTCACTGACGAAAGCTAGTGGATACTAGCTGAAACGTCTGACGTTTTCAAAATCATATCCAGTTGCTTGAGTAACTGTTTTTTGGCATATCGTATTACCTGGATGTCTAACCTTCATCGACGTATGATGTGATGTTAATTTATAAGTAAACTATTGCACTGTTTTAGTTTTACTTAAAGGTACAGCGAAGATTCTTAAGTTTAAAATGGAATATTTATAGCTTGTGATAATACAAAAATGAATGTTTCTTTTTTCATTACATGCCTACAGGCAATTTGTTAACATGTAAATTATGTAAGCACAGCTCAATAAACATAGGCTTGTAAACACAGGCTCCTACATTTTACATTATTATTCCCGAACATGAACCAAAATGCACCAATATTCATACAAGATGTCTTTATAAAGGTGTGAATATAAAAACCGGGGATTAATATGTTAGTGCAAAACTTTTTAGAAGTTGTCTTTTTCTACTGTTTGTTTCACGTCAAGTTATGAGCATATGATCCACCAGCGCCCCCCCCCCCCTGCGATGTTACTCCCTGTTTCCTCTGAGTACGCTGAAGACACAGCAAATACCTTCCCGCCACTACATGTACTACCGATCAAAAAAGCTTCTTATGATTAGAAATCCATTGAGAATTATGTTCATTAAGTTAAGACAGATCGTGAGGTAGATGTTATCATTAAGTATATGTTGTGTTTATCCAGGTCTAATAAAACGTCACATTTCAGAATTGGTATTTGTCACGTTTTCCCTATGCTTCTTGCATATCTAGTAATTTCAGAAAATTATTTAAATTTTTCCTAAATAGTTCTTAGAGTATCATCTGCTTATTTGATAGTTATGAATCAAAATTTACTACCTTTGGGAGATAAAACTGAAAATTTTGTCTAGTATGTCTTTATTGCACTATTTTAAATGTACATCGCATAACTACTTCCCCTTGAATTGGGTACCATTTTTCACATTAAAAAAAATTGAGAGACAATTCATGAATATCCGAATAAGGTATATACAGAGACACATCAGAATAATTAAAATATACACAATGTCCACAGAGATTGCATCCGGTCAAGTCAGGTTCAGTGTATATTCAAGACCCAGAGGGTGAGTTGTTGTAAAGTCTGATGGCGAAATACAGGAATGACTGCTGCAGTCGTTTGGTTCTTGCATAGGGAACTGTGATGTTATGACCGTTCCTCAGTGCTCTTCCTGTGGCAGACTGTCTCTGGGCAGGAACCAGGTCGTGCAGGGGATGCTCAGGATTCAGCATGGCCTTGACAAGAGACACAACCGCGGCCTCTCTCCTCTCCTTCAAGGATGGCCCTGCCGCGTGAGATAATCCGGCACGCCTCTGAACCCTCTCCATGCTCGCTGCCTGCTCCTCACTGCAACCGACCAACAGAACATACCCATACTCCAGAACAGGGCGGATGAGACTCAGGTTCACCTGGACGAGATCTTGCACACTCATGCCCTGTTTTGTCAGCAGGCGGAGGTAGTGGAGCCTGCTCGAGGCCTTTGACACCATAGACTTCACGTGTTCGCGCCAGGAGAGTTTGTTGTCAAAGATGAAGCCAAGACTCCCTTGGCAACACTGGCACAAGTTCGCCCCCGAGAGACAGAGATGGAGGTACGGGTACGTTTCTGCAGAAGCAGATTAGCATTGACTGGCTGTTATTGCCGTTCAGGAGCATGTCGTTTCGGTCAGCCCAGTTGTCAAGCTGCGACGCTTCCTCTGTCATGACACTGTCCGTGCAAGCATTCTTCAGGGAGACTGATCTGGACAAACCCACGTCTAAGGTGTCGCTCTGAACCGTGGCGCATGAACTCATGAACAAAAGAAACAGATAGGGCGACAACACTCCTCCTTGCGGTACCCCTGACGTGAGTTAAGTGCGCCCTTGTAGGTAGTTGGCTGCTTCCCTAGACTTCGGGACAGGTACAACATTAGCTACCTTCCAGATGCTTGGTGTTATTCTCTGCTGGTATGAGGCATTGAACAGGTGGGTAACGACAGGAGCCAGGTCCTCAGCGTACTGCTTCAGGGTCCATGTGGGGAGATCGTCTGGACCGCTAGCTTTGGTGGAGTTTAAGCTCTTAAGCAGGGCCTTAACCTCTCCAGTCTTGCACAGTTGAACTGCTTTGGCAGGACGTTGAAGGGGAACAAGTGCAGGTTTATTTCCACGGCACCACGCGTCAGAGAAGCGCTGGTTAAGAGCTTCAGCCACTTCACAGTCCGGTTTACCCTCAATGGCTATGCGCCTTGCTTTCTCCTGCTCACTCACTCACTCAGGACCGCATGCTCCGGGGAGCGTCGCGCCTCTCCAAGTTGTCTTCCAGCCAGTTCTGTCCTGCGCCCTCTGCCAGGCTGTGGCTGCATCCAGGCCCACTTTGCTGAAGTCAGCATTCAGCTGGTCTCTCCACCTGCGTCTGGGTCTGCCTCTGGGTCTGGACCAGCCTGCAGGCGTGGCTGCCTTCAGTAGACTGGCAGCTTCCAGGGGTGGATCGGCTCTGGCTAAGTGACCAAAGAGTCGTAGGCGGGCCTGTCTGACCTCGTGGGAGACGGGCGGCTGACCAGTTCTCTGGCGTACCGTGGAGTTCGAGACGAAGTCATACCAGCGGTAGCCGAGGATCCTACGCAGGCATTTTTGGTCAAAGGTGTCCAGATGGCGTTCCTCTGTGGCTGTGAGGGTCCAAGCCTCTGCACCAGGGAAGGTGCTCGCCCACGTCATCCTGGCGATCAAGGTGGCCCTGCGGTCTGCCAAATTCACGAAATTCCACCACTTCTGTTCGTTCTCCTGCTTGAGATACTGGATCAAGTTCCTATAGTACCAGAACTTTTCCTGTCTTATGATGGTCTGAGCTCGGTTTCGGAGAC
Source organism: Branchiostoma belcheri (assembly GCF_001625305.1). NCBI lineage: Eukaryota > Metazoa > Chordata > Leptocardii > Amphioxiformes > Branchiostomatidae > Branchiostoma > Branchiostoma belcheri. Next base: position 364,799 of record NW_017804154.1, on the reverse strand, counting down.
GCTCTCACTTAACAGATCTCCCATGACGCTTGAACTCAGCAGTTCTGCTCCTGATGACGCGTTGAACTCGCTCTGTGACCCAGTTCTTATCGCAGGCCCTGACTGACGTGACTTTCACAGGGAGGTGCTGGTTAAAGAGTGCCCTGGTCAAACTGTAGAACGTGTTGGCCTTCTCCTCAACGCAACAGAAACCTTGCTATAGACAGGTGACCAATCTCTTGTGGCGAGAGAAAGACCAAAGTTCACCTTCCCTACTGCAGTAACCACTCTGCGAAACCTTGGCTGTCAGCTAGCTATCAGCTGCCTGGCGGCAACATTGTATTGCCATGTTGCAATTTCAAATAAATAAATAAACAATTACTTGCTGTGGGTACACTTTTCGTGCTTGCATTGCCTATGAACTTGAAAGTACATTACGGTCATATTACAGCTCAAAAGTGTTTTAAAAACTTACCTTTTGAGCTGATATATCATGTTATGGAAGAACTAATAAAATATAGAAAGCTATCAACACGTAATCATCTGAAGAAGATTAAGGTACAGAGAGAGAGGGGAAAGAGACCCAAGTACAGGCACAAATACACCATAAAATTACCATTTAATGAACCTTTACAATGAACTGTTACAATAGAGTGCATAAAACCAAAATAAACGTATAAACTATCTAGCAGCTACTAGTTTCGTTCACCCATTGTTGTGAGCCAAGATGTGCAAAACCACCCGAAATGTATTTTAATGCATTTAAGAGTCACTACTGATAGATATAATGTATACGCCGCTTCCTACAGTTGATATGATAAAAAGTTACTCGTAATATTTATATAATTTAGGATTGTAGAGTAATAAAAGACGATTTTCGTGAGTAGAAATTCAGTGTTTCGTCGCGATGTAAAAGACTGGAAACATAAATAGTGGTAAAACTTCATTGATGTAAAGTTAAAGTTGTAGATACAACAATATGTCTCCGTAATGTAATAATGAAATCTGCATCTTTATCTTTGTAGCATAAACTCGGTTCTTTCCATGTTACAACACGCAAGTACAAATACAGCATATGGTATCATTTAGATAACAATAAGTGCTTTCTAGTGTAAAATTGGCGGTTCCGGAGGTGGAGATCCAGGTTAGAAAAACAGCTATTTCTTCTAATTTACTCATTGTTGTACTGATTTCCCTGCTACGATGAACGTAGCCTGTTGCCCAGTGTATCGTGGTTAGGGCGGGCTCTGTGAAGTCCCCTAGCTGCTCAGTTAAACCCTATCTAGGCCGGGGGGGGGGGGCTAAAAGTGCCCGCGCTAACTTTGATGTCACGTAGCGTCTGAGCGGCTAATGTTTGAACGGCCAAACTTGGTGATTTTTCCTACAATATTGTTGGCAACAAGTATGTATCATTGTAATAAGATAACATTTTTTTTTTCTGTTGCCATGGCAACGGGTTTCTGTCAGGCATTTTTGCTAAATTTAGTAATTTTAGTTTCAACAATAGAATTTTATGGTCAAGTTACACATGGTTTCTAACATTAATAACATCCTAGATAATTTTACGTAAATTTTATAATTAAAAATGCATAATTTAATCTAATTTGACGATGTCATTGACCAAAATCCAAGATTCCATATCATTAGAACAGGTATATGCAGGTTATTTAAAAAGGACTTTTGAAAATTCAAGATTGAAAATCCAAAACGTCATAACGAAATAAAAAATGTAGATATGATAAATTTTACTAGTACACCATCCTCTGAAAATTTGGTGGTCATACGACCCCCCCCCCGTCCTACCAAGCCCCAAAAAGCCCGGTCTAGGTAGGGTTAACCGGCCGCCCAGAGGGAGTGTTACGTCTGTAGGAGTTGTGAACGACATGTGTTGACTCGCCCCACCATGAAATCCCATCCTGCAAAACCTATCGGGGAGCCTAGTTGGGTCGGGCGGCGAAGATCTCCTGCAGGACCGAAAAAAGTCGGCCCAAACCACGGCAGACAGGGCACCAGGCTGAGATGAACGATCTAGCAGCACGATGACGGTAAGGCCTCGGTTGTCAGGTGTGGTGATGGAAGACATAATGGTCTACAAAGTCGTGATCGCTCGCTGGTCGTTGGAACTTCACTGGTACCATCTCTATCTGTAAGTGTGGAGGGAAGTTCAACGACGTTCCATAGCCGTAGGAAATGACGTGATGTAGCAATGAGAATTTAAGTTATTGTTTGAGAAACAACTTGGATACAGCAAATTGATTCTACTTGGATGCAGCAAATTGAGTTTATATAGTAACTCGATAGTTAATTCAACAACGTTCTGTACGTAGGGCCACACCGTCTTAATTTCATGGATGACATCCTCGCGCGCATTGATTTTTACCTGTTTTAAAATAAAAACATCATGACCACGCCTGGCCTGGCTCTAGGCCTAGGTAGTCCATGGTAGTTAGCGACAATACGAAGCCGGCGATAACTCTGGAGGATGGCTCCTGGGCTACTTAAACTCCACGACTCAAGAACTCAGTACATACGTACAGTGCCGATTCATAAACTCCGCAAAAATCCAGCATGTGCCGGTTTGTCGTGTACATCGCTATGTACTACTGGTAATTCACAATACCAGCTTTGTATTCCTGTGGTTTAGTAGCATTTTTATTTTTGACAGGATTTTTTTTATTCGCCCGCGCGCACTAGTTTGTGGCTCTTCAGAGGATGTCATCCATAAAACTAAGTCGGTGTGGCCTAAACAGGTATAATGACTGCGTAGTTGCGTAGTACTAGGTTACAATTACTTACCTTTGATGCAGGTTTATGAATCGGATTATTTTTTTGTAAAACGTTGTGTATCAAGTCTCTGCCATTTCCAATCTCTCTGCAACATGTTGAGATGAAGGGTGCTAGAAGTTGAATGTTCCCTGCCAACGTTTGTTTTTTACAAGATTTAAGGATTATATCTGAAAATACAAAAGAAGTAATACATTTAGTAATTTAGTAATACATTTACAACCTCTTAAATGATGTGAAAGATATAATACCAATATCTCCAATAACAATAACTCAAACACGGGCACAAACACACAAAACGGACAAACAAACAAACAAACACACTAATATAAATCTATCAATTTTGCCTGTTGACTAATGTACGAAGGGGTAGGCGTCCACGTATGTGCTGCTTTAACACATTCCAGGTTTACATTTACTTGAACACATTTTCAAGAACACCCTCTGTATCAGACGATACGCAAGCAATCGTACCGTCCTACACTTTGGACTTCTGCTGGCAGTATATTATAATTACTATTATTTTATTCGTTCACATAGAAAAAGGTACAAGACATGGTGGTGCCGCACTCAAGTGGAAAACACTTATGTTTACGGCACCACTAAATAAATACATATAATAAAGAAGAAGAAAAACGCAACTTTAAGACATGCAAAACAGTAAATACAGGAAATTCAAAAGCGAAAGTCCAGTTCCCCACCCAATGATATATTATTTGACGTTGCCTCTTTTTTTACCGCAACTGGCTAGAAAAAAAACGGCCGGGCCTGTGCCGGTGGAGTATCTGTCTGACGGGCGACCAGCTAACGTCAGGGTGAATGGTAACCCAATTTGGCTTGGCGGAAGCTTGCAAATCACAATAGTGGCGTCGTGTGGCGTAATGGTTGGGTGTTTGGCGCAGAACAGTGGTACTAGGGCTGAATCTATGACATGCCCCGATGTTGTGCCCCTTACTCAGGTGGAAATGAGTAAATAATTTCGGTTTAGTGAGCGGGGAGAACCACAACCACAACCCACGTACTTAAAACAACCTACAACACATTTCGAAAAAGAGTAGGGGCATGCCTCAGTGTGAAATGGTCCAAATACTGTATGAAACTGTGATTCAACACGGACTCCATGGCGAATAGAGTAAAGTTTACACTAATGGAGATCCTAATCAATTATTTAATCAAACAAACAAACAAACAAGAAATTCTATTCGATCTTCCTAGCGAGGGTAGTGTAGATTTAACCTACCTGGACAACAACGACCTTTGGTTCAGATTTCTTTTTAGAGCAAATGTGCACTGTCCAAGCGATGATGGCGATCAGAATAAACATCCCTACAAGAATCCCCACAATGGCGTCTGTTTCCAGACTCCTCCCGCCTCGAGGGACTTTATAGTCCGGGAGGTTCGGTCCAGGCGTTCGTCTTTGGCCAGGGTTTTCTGGGAAAATACAACAACATTGAAGGTTATGATAACAGTTAAACTTAACGTGACCAACACAAAGTAAATTGGGACTTACCCCAAATTTTCGACTGACTGACGTCGGAAACACGTGGTTGCAGCAGAGGGTCATACGTGAATACGAAAATTTGGGGTAAGTCCCAATTTACTTTGTGTTTGTTGGTCACGTTAAGTTTAACTGTTATCATAATGTTATATACCAACACAGATGAACTTCCATGCTAACATTGAAGGTGTTTAAAGTTAAAACGTTTGGTCCAACACAAAAAAACGTTTGGTCTTCCTCAGTAAACTGACCCAGTGAAGCTACCTTTGACCCTATTGTTGACGTGACACTTCAAGAAGGTACGTGACCTTTGACCCAGTGTTGACGTCACACTTCAAAGAAGCTACTTTACAAGCTTCACTAAGTCAGTCTACTGAGGAAGACCAGAGTGACTGGTCGAAAGCTCTAGGTGAGAGAATTTTCTCTTTTGTGTTGGACCAAATGTTTTGACTTTAAACATGTAACTACCAACAACACAGATGAACTTTCATGATAGAACATAGAATGTGCACTACGGAACATTTGGCCGATACACCGAGTACATTGTCATGTCTATATAAAGTAAGTTGAATCCATTGCAAACTAGAGTTCCACGAGATCATACCTTCGTCAAATGATGTTAACCATTACGACTGACGTATGATGAATGTTTCACATTGATTATGGAAATACGATTCTCACTTGTATCTATATGCTTTGATCATATTCTCCACCCAATGACAATCTTTTAAAAACATATAGAACTATTTTCTCATTAATCATGCAAATAAGGTTTGAATTTCAATAAAATACGTTTAATGATTATCACCTTCACTTAACTTCCAAATGCCGTAAGTATGAAATTCCTGTCAGTCACAACTATTGCATTATAGCATTTTCTCATTATTTATTTTCTCATTAATTATTCATGCAAATTACGTCTTTATTTATCATGAAAGTTCATCTGTAGTTCCATGTTTGAAGTTAAAACTTTTGTTCCAACACAAAAAATCTCTTACCTAGAGCTTCCGACCAGTCACTCTGGTCTTCCTCAGTAGACTGACCCATTGCAGCTTGTGGCTTCTTTGAAGTGTGACGTCAACACTGGGTCAAAGGTATCTGCTAGATTATTTCTTGAGAGGGTTGAAGGAAGTCATATACATCAGGGCCCGTCATCCTACATTGAACCGCGACGGGGTACGACATCGTCTACCAGATACCTTTGACCCAGTATTGACGTCACACTTCAAAGAAGCCACGTGACAAGCTTCACTGGGTCAGTCTACTGAGGAAGACCAGAGTGATTGGTCGAAAGCTCCAGGTGAGAGAATTTTTGTGTTGGAACAAAGGTTTTAAGTAATAGATAGACCATGGGCCAGGCGAGTTTACTGGGATATAGTGTTGCTCCGCCCACAAGGGGACTGCCTGACTCCCGAGGCGGTAGCCGAGGGTGTCATCAGGTAGTCCCTGAGTGGGTACGCAACACTATATCCCAGTAAACGAGCCCAAGCCCATGGTCTATCTGACTTAGAACATGGTCATTTCCCCGAAGTTATCTTTCAAACTTATTCAATATCAAAATTTGTCTTGATTTTGCTTTATAAAGCTTTGTTTAGTGTCACTTTTTGCCTGTTTCAAGGAGTTGTTTGGCTGCGGTCGTCAATCAGGTCAGATGGACAGCCAAACAACTCCGAGAAAGCTGGTCTGTTTTGGTGATTAGCCTGCACAGAGGGGGGACCTGGTTTCAAGTATACCCAAAAAGTGTGGTACTAACTGAAAAGTGTGGTACTAATTTTATGCAAATGAGTTTTAGTACCACACTTTTTTTGGATAGTACAACACTTTTTTGCACTATGGGGATATAGACACAGAAAATGAAGGGCTCTCATTGGCTGAGGGGTAGTGGCCATGTTCTAACTTCAAATACGTCTTTATTTGTTCGAGGAGGGGCATTTTTGGCTCTGTGTGACAGGGACTTTACCTTTTCCAGGAAAAAGGACCTTTACCTTTTGGATTTTGCGGTGTGTTTGTCTTCTCCTGTCTCTGTGACGGATGTATCGATGACGTCACTGTTGAGCTGAAAACAGTGGTAGACACGCTGGGCCTCGATGTCGTTTTTAACGCTTTGCATGGAGGATTTTTTACCTAGATATGAAACATGAATTGTACGGAATAGTTATCATTTCATAAAGTTGCACATTCATCTAAAGTAGAACAATGAGTTATACAAAGGCATGGGCAATCATCAATGGAAGCATGTTTGCTAAACAGAGAAGAAAAGATGTAAAAAGAAAACGTGCCTGGATTGGGCAGTCTGCGTCGTTCCATGTAGTCGTCAACCAATCGTTGCCATCTGAACATCTGTACAACACAAACAAATAACCAATCATAGCCGTCTGCACATCTGCAGAACAGTAGCCACTTCAGACTATGATTATATATGAAATAACATCACAAACCACAAGTGCGTAGTCTGCGTATACTTTATAGTGTCCGTACCATGTAATAACTACAGAAAAATATCATCTTCACATTCGTTGCAATTTTTAAGAATGTAATCACCTCCTTTTAGTTTTGGCTCGGTCTTTTTAAAACGTTTATCCATGTGTTGGGGTCCATTTCGACCTATGTGTATATTTAAATGTACTGTAATTTCAACATGCGTAAAACAAGAAGGTCATTAATTTTTGTTACATTTAAAAATGTAATAATAACAAAAAAGATGTTGGTTTAGTCTTCTGTTTATTGAGGTTTATTGAGGAAAATCTCTCCTTCGGCTGCCCACCCAAGGATGGCAGCTATTCTTCCTGATTTGTCAGATTTATATCACTTGACTCTTACAAAGTACAACAATTAAAGGCAAACCAACGTTTCGAAACGAACGCCTCTACCTATAATTCTCGTAGGCGTCTGTTCAACAGGAACATGTGATCTAAGCATTGCTTTTAAACATGACTCTCACTATCCGGCAATCTCAAGTAAGTCATCAGCTCCACAGCTCTAAGTCAATAAAGGCCCTTTATTCAGTACCTACTAAAATCGTCGATCACAATATAAGCGATCAGAATGTGAAATTCTTTTTAATCATTTGATTTCATTTGATTTATTAGGCTGAATAAGACATATGTATAATCATTAAGATCAGTAAAGAAAGATGTGTCGACTAGCAGTGGACGAAAATAACGACATAATTATTACTGATAATAAAGGTAGTTTATTTGCCTACATTTAACTATAATTATGCTGGCACCTGTGTATCTGTGTTTGATTCAATCAATCAACCAATCAATCAAATGGTTTATTTGTGAAAAAAAGCAAGAACTTGTAGCCGTTGGCTAAATTTTGTCTTGCTGTACAATTTGATTTCTTGACATATTTAGCATAACACATTAAAATTGTTAAGTTATTAAATAAAATCCATATCATTATACATTAAATACCTAAAAATAACAGTCTCAAGTTCAACATTAGAACTAACAATTACAGACATATATGAAATACTAACGCAATAATATACATAGTAAAAAATGAGACTAGAGGACAGACTAAACACCCTAGAAACACGATACACATTATTTGGAGGAATTGTTCAATATGCGAACCAGGTATGAGTTCTTATATCTGTTGGTCCAGTATTTAATAGTTTTTAGCTTTTCAGAGTTCCTTGTGTGTCTTCCTGAGAGTCCCCCCACCTTAGGAGGTAGGTTACCAGGGTTCAGTTTTGTAGCAAATTTAAGGCATAGGTCTTCTCTTCTGTCCTTCAATGACTTGAGTCCTGTTAACTGCAGGGCTGAGTCATAGGAGCTGTATTGTTTAAGGATTGTGCACAGAGCTCTCTTCTTAACATGCTCCTTGATTACACTGAACCCTGTACTTTTGAACTGTGCCATTTGGGTTGTGGTATCATCACAATGAAAGCGGAAAGTAAAAATATCGTCTGTCCTGATGATTGCTGTTTCAGAATGTGTGCGGTGATGTTTGTTAACAGCTTGACATACGAAGTCGATTGTGTTACAAGTGTGCATTAAGTAAAAGTGTGGCGGCAGCAGAAAGACCTGTATCGGGCGTGAGCTTTTTTTATGACCCTGCCACAGCTCTATCAGTCACAGAAAAGTACATGGCTGCCCGTTACGTGTTCATTTACGTCCTCCCACAAAAGCCACAGGCTCTCTGGCCTGACGTCTGATCTAGGTGATGCTCTTTCGTCTGACGCATTTGTAGTAACTTTGAAAGATCATACGGAAAATTTCCATTCCAGATACCTGTTTGTCAAACATATCAGGCAGATTTGAAGTAAAGAGTAACAGAACAGACGCATCTTGTAACGTAATATCCGTGAAGCCTGTATTCATGGTGCGTTCGTATTGCGACTGTTCGCTTGATAAAGTACATATAGTGTGCATGGCGTAATGGTGGGTGCTTGGCCTAGAACACATTGTGCCCCCGATATTGTGCCCGTGGTATAAAGGAACTTCACAAGAATTTCCTCACTGTATTCAAGCGAAAATGAGTACCTAGCTTTGGTTAGGGACGTCTATTGAATAGGACGTTAAAAATGGAGGCTCCTTGTTTGGGGAGAGCCACACCCGACGCATGATAAAGAACCCACCACACTTTTCGTGAAAGAACCCCGGTTTGAGAAGGCACTACTTACTATCTGAAAGTTGGTGATTCGCTACGTTCTCCAAGAAGAATAGTGAGGAATATATACTAATGAAGATCCTAATAAAACAATCAAATGTAGATATAAAGTATTGTAAACCACTTCCATGTTTGAGTCTCAAGTGCAAGTAAAGTCATAATCAGATGTATTTTTTTTATATTAGCATTCAGGAACTGACGAAATAAAACAGTTCCTGAATGCTAATAAATTCAACCAAGATAAGTATTCTTCTAATCATTTTGGTGAAGATTAAACCTTATACATAACATTTCCATTTTTTATTCCTGTCACCAGATAATTTAATTTCATTCCACGTGAAGGTATAGTGAGATCGTCACCGGTTCAGAACATGGCACCGCCTCCGGCACTGTGTGGGTATGGAGGGTATTGGAAGATTGACCCTTTGTCTTTTAATGTCAATATAGTGGAAATTAAATCAATTCTCTTCCTAGTGAAAAATTGGTTCAATGGTATTGACACCTAGTAAGTGTGTGAAAATTGATTTTACGATTCTGTTTTTTTAACTTTATAGCACTGCCCACTTGGTTACTCAATTACAGTTCTTTTTCTTATCTATTGCAAACTGAATAGATAAGCCACATAATCAGGTCTTGAAAGAGCAATCATTAAACAGAAAAACATAGATACAAAATCAGAGTCAATCATTGACCAAATATTTCAAATGTTAGATAAGAGAGACAAACGAACAGTAATGGGTGTTAGAGTCTACGTGTACTGTTTTATCATACTACCAAATTAGCACCAAAATTACAAGCCATATTTCTAGATAGACTTATTATCAAAGCCTAAGTTGTTAGGTTGACATTTTACATGTAGACATGTACAATTAGAGACTTTGATAAAACTTTGACAGGGCAGTTTGAAAAACTGAAATTTGACCACAAGGTTGGATTCCAGGAACTGAAAGTTGCAGGTACTCTTTTCTTAATAATGTGACTCAGTTACTAGTATCTAGATCATTTTGCACGGTTTAATATTGTTACTTTTAAAACAGTGTAGGAAAAATTCGAAAAAGTGACCAGTATTATGCTAATCTGTCCATGCCTTTTGTTTCTGGGGCTGAGACAGTCTGGGATGTTTATGAGTTTATGTATTTATTGGGGTCAATTCAGTATTCAAGCTGCTGGAGAAGCCACAGTGGGGAGTACTTCCTTAGTGCGTCGCCCTGGGTATGGAATCCTGCTGTTTAAAGGGGTTACCATAAAATGACTCGCATGTTAAAAGTAGAGCTCAGCTTGATGTGAGAGAATATGTAAGTATGCCTTTGAGACGAAGTTGTGGATAATGTTTGTGGACTGAGATGTCTTCGATGCATAAACCCAGTAATGGAGAAGATACAATCAAGTGTTTACGGTAAAATTCATCTTCACAAATCCCCTCCCTGCATCCCGAGGCCCGGTTCAGTCTCATGAGGGTGATTTGCGTAATGGACAAAGATAGGAAATGTGACGCTGTAACGGCTTGAGTTAGATTGGAAAGTCTTCATAGTGTGGAGAACACATTCCAGCTTGATTTGAAGTATATTTCAGTACGAATTGCATCGCTCCCGCGAGTATGTTTGTAGATAGCAGCCTGCCATGTACCAACCTTATTCACATTCTCAACGGTGCTTCGACTTTTAGCATAAATCTTATAGTCCAAATTATTCTCAGTAGCTAATATTTTTAACGATTTGAACATAATACGCAGCTTTAGGGTTTTCAGCAAGCCACACTGATTGATAACTCTTGTAGTTAGGGTACCTATAAATCAGCTGATATGCCTGATGCATCAACTACTCGGTGACTACCTGAATTTAGATATTGTGTGTCTCTATTTTAGGTGGAGCACAATGCTAAAGATAGATTTTCATCATTTTTTTGCAACAAGAATCTAATCTAACCTTTCTTCAATAAGGTGATGACCACTTATCAATGATTTTGTCACAACCGTGAACGAATTATTACTAATGTATACTAATGTTCACTACTCCTATTTCATTTTAGAATAAATGTTAAATGTAATGATTATCCTGATTTCTTTTTCCCTGTGTCCATCCAACAGCGTAGAAAATATAGATATAGCGACAAAAGCGTGAGTAAGAATATTGCTAGAAAAAAGTCCAACCTTTTAAGAGATGAGCACCAGCCACAGTTGAACTCGGTGGATGAATTCAAACACGTGCTGCAGTCAGTTATATCCCCACACCCTGTAGATAGAGAGTAAACAAGCAAATCATTTATACTTTTATCAACAACTTAATAACTGGATAGAATGTGGTACATATGTATTTTTATGTCATTTCTGTTGAAATTACATGTATTGTATGACATATAAAACAATGACAGTGACATAAGGCAATATTTGATAAACGCCTCCTCATTACGCCTAGATTTACTGTCTTCCGGCGATGTTAATAAAAGTTGTCTCTTTGCATTCTTCTGTAGAACTAATTCATATAAATTAATTCATATTAATTAGAAAACCCGATGTAAATTAACGATACAATTACAGATTTCACCCATCATATTGATAGCTTTCAAAATATATTGGAATACAGTTATGAAATGATTTTTTGCGTCTTTTACATGTATATAAAAGTTCTATTATTGGATTTGAAAGAGCCAAAAATTTATTCAGATGAAGACCAGGCCAGGGTTTTTCAGTAAGCTGTCGTTCCCACAAAAAGTGTAAAAAAATTGTGAAGTCTACTACGCATGCACTAACGCGCTTAATAAGATGTGATTTGGCTCCATGTGGTTTATCATAATTATGATCTGTTATCATCTTCAAGCCGCCATCTGTAATTAGATCCTTGACAGTTTTCTCAGTAGCCGAATCCCTAAGAGATCCATTTCAACTTAATTGCCTTTCTTGCGCATATAGGGCAAACATTTTCAAATTTAGTGGCATTAAGATAGAGGTTATTTTTTTTCTAAACTTCGTAATAAAATCAAAGATTTGACCAGCATTTTATAATAATAATGTTTACTTACATGGTTGAGGAATTAGTACGAAAATAGTTCCATCCTGTACTTTTTCAAGGTCTAGTTTGACCCTATGATATTCCTTGACTGGTAGACGTTCTCTTTCTGAAAGTAAAGAACAAAGTAAGTTCAAACATACGAAAATACACTATCACGTAAAATTAGAAAACATGGGCGTGCCTTCAAATATATTGAAACACATGCGTTCAAATTCCATTTTAAATCCCATTCATCTGAATCTTTGGTAGCGGGGTCGTTGAACATATGCGCATATTTATGCAAGCCTGTGATACCCTCCTCTCGCAAAGTAACGAAAATGATCTCTTGCCAGAGTAATTCTAACTGGCACATCTACATGATTGTACAAATTGAAGCGTCTGACTGAATCATCCCGATGAGGGTTAGGGTAGCTTTACTCATTAGTATCTGAACATGTAGACTCCTCGTGAGCGTGTTACTTACTCGGATCATGCGCCGGTCTTTTCTTGACTTTGTACGCATCTGAGACGCCAACTCTGATGTCGCCCCCGGCTCCAGCCCAGCCCTCCTGTGGAACCTGTTACCAGCAGTAATAACGACACGCTCCCACTGAGACCTTTTCAGCAGTTTCAGGAGTGAATTGACCCCCATAACTATAAACTACACATTAACATCCTAGACTGACAGGTTCCCGGGCACTTTTCGTCTCGGGAGACGGCCTACAGTTTGACAGTATGACAGGAACATATCTTCTAATGCTAGTCAGTAACTAAAAATCTATTTACTCTACTGGTTTTCAAAGTAATATAATAACTGCTAAACAAATCATTATGATCCAGATACGTTGATGAAGGTTAGACATCCAGGTAAACGATACTCGTAAGAAAATTCAAACTCTACTACTGGATCAGTTACGGATTTTTATTTATTTCCGGACGTTTCGAGTGACATCCATCACTCTTCTTTAGCGTCACAAATGAACAGAGAACCGATTCACTCTTATATACAAGTAACTAGAAAAACCGGTTAAACAACAAGGTCCGTAAGAAGCTTTATCATGTAAAAGAACGGTTCACTCAATATACAGGTAATTAGAACTAGAAAAACCTGTTCAACAACCGTAAGAGTCTTTGTCATGTGAGGAAGGTTCCTATGGTAAGAAATTACCATAGGAAATGTTACACTGCAGGGCTACAGCAAGCGGCTACTCTTCTGCCATCTACCATCACACCAAACACAACCAGGGACACTCTTTCAAGCTAGAGGCAACAGACATCCTCGACCGTGAACCACGATGGTACGAGCGCGGAGTGAAGGAGGCCATCTATGAGCGCATCTACAACCCCACCCTGAACAGGAAGGGGGGACTGCGCATAGAACTCTCAAGCACATGGGACCCCGCCCTGCCACGGCCCAAGGGACAGTAACATTTCCTATGGTAATTTCTTACCATAGGAACCTTCCTCACATGACAAAGACTCTTACGGTTGTTGAACAGGTTTTTCTAGTTCTAATTACCTGTATATTGAGTGAACCGTTCTTTTACATGATAAAGCTTCTTACAGACCTTGTTGTTTAACCGGTTTTTCTAGTTACTTGTATATAAGAGTGAATCGGTTCTCTGTTCATTTGTGACGCTGAAGAAGAGTGATGGATGTCACTCGAAACGTCCGGAAATAAATAAAAATCCGTAACTGATCCAGTAGTAGAGTTTGAATTTTCTTACGAGTATGATCCAGATAATTAACACAAGTTACCTAACCAACACAAGTTATATAACCAACAATTACAACGTTATGTTTTGGAAAACAAACCTTGTAATTGTGTTCGAATCTCAACTTTGAAGTCGACGCTTTCACAGGTGTATCAGGTTGTCTTCATTGCTGAATTAGTTTGATAGCTGTGCGTCTAGAATCATGGTTTACTACAACATTGCATGCTCAATCCAGCCTTAATATATTATACTGGTAGTTTTGGGTCGAACGTTGAAGTTGTCAGAGTCGAAATGAAATGTTCTGTGTGCTCCTGAAGAAAATCAGACTTCCTACCTGCCAATAAGCGAACACGATCCGTCCTCCCTTCAATAATGTCGCCTGGAATGTGAAGCAGCAGACTCCGGGCGGTCTGCCCAGTCGTAACCGGCGCCATTCAACCGTGAACGCCGTTCCTGAGGGCGATAAACACATGTCCAATATAGCAGCATGGCTTCTAACGACACTTGCACAGGACAAACGAGATTACCTTCCATTTGTGCTTGCCTTTGAGGGTCGCTTTTATCAATTTCAAATCAATACGTGAATCATTATTTCATATACAGCAGTGAGCAACAGAATCTAAAATAGTCATTAGTACAGAAATCGAAGCCAGTTGTACCGTATGTCCGAATTTAAATGTTCACAAACATCTTTCAAACAATTCAACATTCCGCCTACGGCTGTCAGTGGATTCCAGGAATATTTCCTTTCCTACAGTTCGCTCCCGGTGTCGGGTTAAGTCAACAAGGGATCATGATTTCTTATATTGGAAGGTTCTTACCGTTGTCCCTGTACCTCACAGACGCCTCTGTGTCTAAACTGGAGTCAAGCTGGGAATCAAAGAGCGGCGCCACGTACTGAGTGTCCGTCACAAAGCTGGGGTAAGCTCCGGTGTTCAGGTAACCTGAGTGTAAACGACGTTGGAGAAAAATCGTGCACTAGTAATCACCATTGTTTAACTCATAAGACGGCATAAAGCTCGACAGCATAAACATGCTAGGCAAAATAATTTTATGTATCAACAAAGTTCTCGTTTGTTTTCACAAATAAACCATTTGATTGATTGATTGATTGATTGATTGAACTTTAATTTCCGACTAACCCAAAGTTTCAACTGTAAAACTCCAGCCTTTGCTAATAAATGAGCAATCCACTGCTTCCGTGACGTGACGTCATACCGATGACACACGTGACTCGGTGAGCAGTTGATCGTAAGTTGCAGGAAGTCTGTGCCGCCCTCCGTCTTTGTTGAGGTCTGCTCCCGGAGTCAAGTATGACATGACGTGACGCCGCGGAAGCTGTGGATTGCTTATTCCTTGACAAAGACTAAAGCTATACGGTCTATCGACAATTCCTTTTGTTGGAAATTAGATTTTGAATTTCTGGCATAATGACGTCTACCAATACAGATAAACTTTCAAAATAGAAAAATCTTCGATGTGTCAAATTGTAAGAAATACAGCTACCTCATCTAGTTCTTCATTTTATTGAATTCCACTTTTAAATATCGATGTTTTAAATAGTCAGTGTCCCTTTGGAAATGGTATATTTTTAAAATGTCATTAAAGAAACAAAAAAAACAATGGCAATTTCTTATGCTACACTCTTCTTCGTGGCCTAATACAAACCCTGGTAATAAGAGTTTATTAACGAAAAAATATATCCCAAACAAACATGTTGTTGACAATCACGATAACGCGTAATTGCTTCGACTAAAAATCAAAGAAAAGACAGAGCCATCTCGCTTGGCGGGTGACAGAAACACAAATTACATTCTTTATGTAGTGTCCTCCACTATCAGAATCCCAAGCCTATTTTCATCGGTCCATTGGTTAGATTATAACCAATGCCAATGTCTCTCACCCTAGTATTTAATATAGCAGAGATGGAAGAGAAGCAAATCCAGTCCTGGCTTTTCTCCAATTTCAGTTTGAAGGAATCAGGGACACGCCATTCAGACTTCATCAGAATTTTATAGCCAGCCTCATCTGCGCCGCTTCCAAATACCAGTTACTGCTACTGCAACTATTACGTCCTGATATTGACCATGAAATTGCGGAGACCATCAAAGTTTCCGAAAAGCATCACTATGTACTAGCCTGTAAAGATCGGTTCAAATAGACCGTTTATAGGAAAACTTACCACTCGTTGAGATGGATATGTTCCTGATGTAATGTCCGTAGAACTTGAAATCAAACGACAGTCCGACTGGCTACAAAACAAATCAACAGAAAGAGTTGAATTTTCATTGGTTTAAATACGGTGATCTAGAATAAAACATAACGCAATTATCGCGTAATAAAGATATTTAATTCTAGAACTGCGATACAATAGATGCAAAATGATACTGATATCTGTGGTCTATCAAAACAAGAAATGGAATGGGGGACACGAATGAAATTACTGACCGAATTAATGCCTTTGGAATGCCTAAAGATATGGCGATGTGTATTCTATGTTTTCAGATGAAAAAAAAGTAATTTTAGAGGAACCAACCTAACAAATGAGAAATCTAATTTACCAAAATATTAACATTGTACTAGGATTTATTACTATGTCCCAAATGTCCCACGTTTAGTGTTTTTCCCAAAATACAAAAGACAAGCACCGAGCATAGCACTGAGGGTATCCAACTTTTAAATAAATTATATGCAATGTCAGACGGGAAAAACGAAAATATTCTGGATGTGGAGATTTGTCTAATAATTCACTACCATTTTCGTCATCATTTGATATTTGACGCGTTTAAAAATCGCCCCAAAACAGGCTCTATATTTCTCGGGTACCATAGTAAATAGCTCAAACCAGTCTACGATACGGGACTAGCATTCATAGATATCAGTATGCAATGGGATAAAATTGCTTCAACTTACTGCGTTAAAAGTATGACCAGAAAATTGACTTTGAAAGTCCAGTTTACTGTCCTGAAATTGCATTGGATGTCTTTTAGGCCACACCGAGTTAATTTTATGGATGACATCCTCTGAAGACCCCCAAACTAGTGCGCGCGGGCGAATAAAAAAAATTCCGGCCAAAAATGAAATGCTACTAAACCACAGGAATAGAAAGCTGGTATTTGCAGCAGTACATAGCGACGTTTACGACAAGCTGGCACATGCAGCTTTTTGCGGAATTTATGAATCTGCACTGTACGTATGTACTGAGTTCTTGAGTCGTGGAGCTTCGGTAGCCTGGGTGCCAATCATCCAGAGTTCAACCACCTGCGCTAAGTACCATGGACATCCCAGGCCTAGAGCCAGGCCAGAGACTCGGAGGACGTGATTCTTTTTTTTTGTTTTGTTTTTTTTCATTTTTGGGTTTTTTTCTTTTGAGAACAGGCAAAAATCAATGCGCGCGCGGATGTCATCAATAAATTAAATCGGTGTGGCCTTACTGTAAAATAAACTAAGGGAACTGGCACCTTGTCTTGCCTGTGATGTACGGACGGTGATCCATGCCTCACCACGGTCTGCACACCCCCCCTGGTCAGGTCCTCCCAGAACGTACCGCCCGGAGGGAACAGCGGGTAATACTGGGAGATGTAGTACAGATGGCGAGTCTGATAGGGTGATAGGAAACACAAAACGTCAGGTCTGCATTAGACATGTAAACCACTAGGAGACGGTATCTCTGCGGCACTATGACCTTCCGATGTGCAGAAGTCATCGTCTGTCAGTGTGTAGGGGATGAAGAAAAAAAATTATCGTATAAAATCTAATAGTGCACAGTAAAACAATCAGAATTACCCTGATGAAGATGACAGACGGTCATCGAAACGTCGGCTCGTGAAAAATAAATGGTTGTGACCGAAGAAATTCCTATAGAATATAATTCGCCAGCAAGTACAGTAGGGGCATCCTCAGCAGATACTACCAGAAAACAGGGCCGTAGTGTTACTTGTGCAAAGATAAGGTGTGATTCAGGTCGCCGATGTAACTTCACTAGCGTAGCGCCGCGAAGTGATCCGCCGAAGGGTGGCTATGCCAGTTATATTGTGTCTGTCAGCACTGTTCATAAGGGCTATCGCGGGCACACCTAATCTTTACACTCAACTTATTGCTATTTCCACTAACACCCGTGCTTCTGACATTAACTGATCATTTTACTAATGAAGGAGTAAAATTACCGACAGGGAGAGACTGTCGGCGCCAGGGGAATAAGTGACGTGATCTCATGACAGGTTCTATCCCCCCCGGTCTTCAATTGTTTAGCTCAATTCCATTTGCCCCCCCCCCAAACAAAATGTTATTCACTAATCCCCAAGGGAAATATCAGACTAAATGAAGGAATATTACCGTTATTAAGTTTTATAACACATTAACAAAAGCTATATGTTTAAATAAACTAGTGTAATTTCTACTGTCTGTGAATCATTGATCATAAGCCATTGATGTTTCTGACTTTGGTTGAGAGATGCTGTTTTAGTAACCCTAACTTTAATTTACTGAAAGCTGTGTTCGTGTCTATGGCATAAGCAGGCGTAGTTTTCATAGATACGCCTTTCGTTAATCTGTTCTAATGCATATGGTAACAGCAATATTCCTTTTTTTAGTTCGATTCTTCAAACTGAAAGCATTTCCTCAGAAATTTTGCAAATGAAGTCATTGCTTCTTAAGCTATCGTGCCTAACTACATACAAACAAACACAAAATATACAAAGTAAATCAGAGAGACACAGCATGAAGCCTCCACACTGGACCGTCGAATGAAGTGTTCTGAAGACATGTAGGATAATGACCTCCTTGCAAAACTACGCGGCGGTGACCTGCAGCCACCCTGGGGCGCAATTATCGTGTTAACCGGGTGGCAGCAACGAAGAACCCCGTAAGAGAACTGCCTCGGCTGGGCTCATTCCTACATAGAGGAGAGAAGCTCTGATGGTGAGATAAAGTTATCAGACTTGCTAATCTTGATCTGTATAGAAAAGGACAGACGTAGCTAGGAGCGGATTCCGAGATAAGAGGTAATAACCGTAATGTTATAAACCATATTCTCATTTACCTCCTAACCAAACCTTTGTGACATTAGAAGATGATATGGTAAGTGCACTTAAAAGGTATCATAGTAATCTAGTTTAATAATGAAAAGATTGCAGATGAAGGATGCGCTTTCCATTGTCTGTGAGACTAGATAAATAGCTAAAAGCCCTAACAAGAAAACAACAAATATGTGATAGCCTGATTGGTCTTGATCATCCGTATGATCCTATCATGGTCATAGCCACAGCCTTGGGAAATAATATCTGCGAATACTATGAGCAAATTGGCACAGAGGGC
>NW_017804154.1:344522-345880 GCF_001625305.1 Branchiostoma belcheri | reverse complement strand
TTTTTATTTTGAAAATCAACAGTTTGCATTATGCAATTAAAAATCCTAACCAATAAAGTAGGGAATAGCTATCCAACTGTTGTTTTAGTTGTATGTTACTTCATATTATAGTTATATCAATGTAAATCATTGTTTTCCCTTGTGTTTCTCATTCTTTCCCTGCCATGTGGTAAAATGTGGTGAACCCATCGCTGTATTTGCTCCAAAGCAAATATTGGCCTTTCTAGTTGTTTGCTGCATTTCCGTGATATTGGTGTCATCTCGTCTTTAAGTGCTTTCATAACCAGTATGTGCCACAAGAGAAGTAAAAAGTGGCGTTTGACAATTGCATCCATAGTGATGGACCATTCTCTAGACATTAAAAACGTGCTGCATGAGTGTTGCATGAGTTATTGTGCCCGATATAAGGACTGCAACTGTGTGACTTTAGGCCCAATAGAGCCGTTGGACATTGATCAATTGGCACCAATATGCACTAGGGCTGTGGGCAGTTTGCAAAGATACATATTATTCTCTCGTGCTGGTTCAAGATCAAAGCCAGGGGCAATAATAAAGGATTGCGCTAGTCCTATCTTTGGAGCTGAAAAATTGGGATTGACCCCTGAGATCCCTCTTGTATTATTCGTTTTTATCTCGAAGCCCGAGTGCAAATGGTACAAACGTGATTTATAGCTTTCTACAAAGCTTGGAGTGCATCTGTGCACGATGGGTAGAGTGTATCATTTTTCATTTCCAACAAGTGTTCCGCACTATTGAAAGGCCGTCGCTCCGTGACGCGCTTATTTTATGAAACAGTGCAGGGAAAGCTTAGGTTTAGATATGAAGCTTTCTCGGAGATGTTTGTTGCTATTCTAGACCAGGAGGATCACACATTGAGCCTGTTTGTATTCGTACATAGATCCCTTGCCGGTACTGTTGGTTTCTTTGGATATTATAATAATATGACATGAATCTTTATTGCATGTTCTTGCCAAGATGGGCTAAATGCACAAGAGTACATGCAGTATGCAAAACATGAGTATTGCATACTGGAACGCTATATTCTAATGCTAATTGCTAGGAATTTATACATGATAACAATACAATATACTACCTATCATCTACTGTTAGTTGCCTTTTCTTCTCTCTTTTTCATTATGATTAGACTTGCAACAATATCTGATTCTTTGCGGTTAGTAGCATATTGTAACATTTTGCGATATATTTGTATCTAATTCTACCTTTAAAATGTTAGCCTTTATCACCAAGCAATTTGAAAAAGGTATCACATAAAATTAACCGAATGTTGTCTTGTTGAGTAGCATGCAGGAGGAGTTCACAGCAATACCTCAACTTTGCGACTTCAATGTAACAGTTAT
>NW_017804154.1:333657-344502 GCF_001625305.1 Branchiostoma belcheri | reverse complement strand
ATTAACAAAAGCTTTAATTTACTGAAAGCTGTGTTCGTGTCTATGGCATAGGCAGACGTAGTTTTCATAGATACGCCTTTCGTTAATCTGTTCTAATGCATATGGTAACAGCAATATCCTTTTTTTAGTTCGATTCTTCAAACTGAAAACATTTCCTCAGAAATTTTGCAAATGAAGTCATTGCTTCTTAAGCTATCGTGCCTAACTACATACAAACAAACACAAAATATACAAAGTAAATCAGAGAGACACAGCATGAAGCCTCCACACTGGACCGTCGAATGAAGTGTTCTGAAGACATGTAGGATAATGACCTCCTTGCAAAACTACGCGGCGGTGACCTGCAGCCACCCTGGGGCGCAATTATCGTGTTAACCGGGTGGCAGCAACGAAGAACCCCGTGAGAGAACTGCCTCGGCTGGGCTCATTCCTACATAGAGGAGAGAAGCTCTGATGGTGAGATAAAGTTATCAGACTTGCTAATCTTGATCTGTATAGAAAAGGACAGACGTAGCTAGGAGCGGATTCCGAGATAAGAGGTAATAACCGTAATGTTATAAACCATATTCTCATTTACCTCCTAACCAAATCTTTGTGACATTAGAAGATGATATGGGAAGTGCACTTAAAAGGGATCATAGTAATCTAGTTTAATAATGAAAAGATTGCAGATGAAGGATGCGCTTTCCATTGTCTGTGAGACTAGATAAATAGCTAAAAGCCCTAACAAGAAAACAACAAATATGTGATAGCCTGTTTGGTCTTGATCATATCCGTATGATCCTATCATGGTCATAGCCACAGCCTTGGGAAATAATATCTGCGAATACTATGAGCAAATTGGCACAGAGGGCAGTCTATCATCGCCGCGGGTGACAATATTGACCACAAGCTAAGCTCAGCTACCGGCTCGCACCCTGACACGTTATCTCACGATTTCAAAGCAGTGCCAATACACAATGCATCATGCCCGGTATTGAGGGCAGCGTTATTTTCACTCGGTCAATAACATGTTCAAAGAAAAATGATGGATTCGCCAAAGTTTTGCGCTAGCGGGCCTACCATGTAGTGGAGTCCTTGTTCCATTATTATTTACTATGATGAAACCAAACCGTAGGATCTAAGTGAAGACTGGGTAAGTCATAACATACTAGGCCGGGGGAAACGTGTTTTAGCTCTTGAGTTCTTGATGATTAAAGATCTACAAATGCGTAAGACCAAGACGACTACATTTACCCAAAAGGACATTTGGCGTAATTGAATAGATTCAGTTTTGTTAACATTAAGGTGAAGATGCGCTTGTGTTTAACACAAGATACGCTGTGTTAAACACATGGCCACACTGGCCTCTGCTATGGAAGTGACATACACATCATAAGCCTTCGTTCAACACGGAGTTTTTCAACATTCATTTAACCATGAAAACGTAAAAGTAGACTTTTCGAACTTAACCGCTTTTATGTTCAATTGAAGTATGTCACTTAATGTCAGAAGATACATGAAAACTTAAATAGAAATTACTGAATTTTGCAGAAAGCCATTTGCCATGGCAACCCATTAACTTATAATCTCAAGTCAATAGTGTGAAATTGTTTTGTTAGTTTTGTAATATACAGTTTTATTTAGACGGTTTTAGACAAAAATGTGATTCTAGCTCTTCACAACTGATCTAATTTATGTAAACGAGATCCTAATTTGCATTACAAAAGGAAAAAGATTATACATACATACACGAGCAAAGATATGAGGTTATTAAATACATGCATTATAATTATAGTATAATAAATAAAATGTTATGTTGAGCTATGTCCTCTTTTGCGGCTAGTAGTAAGCAAACTAATGAATATGTATTAGACTTATTATTATTTTGGCAGTTAAAATCGCAAGGTAATTTTGTAATTTTGCACCTTCTCATCCACTAAAATATTATTACAAGTTTTAGGTCATCATGCAACATAGCATGTGCAAAATAAAAATGAAAAAGATACCTCTTCCACAGTAGGTCCGACTGTCTGCGGAACGGTTTTCTTGGTAGTTGTTGGTGGAGGCGGCGGCGTCGGCGCGTTTCTCCGGGAGCGGTCAGCTGTCTCCTTACCTGTGTAACATGCCAAAATCACATTTCCTTCAGGCTATATTCTTTCCAGAAAGAAGACTTTCAATAAAGATTCATGTTCTAACACGTAAGGTACAAACACATTACGTAAAGTATTATTTGGTCGTTATTGTAGAAATGATTAAGTTTAACTCAAAAGGGTAAAAAGACAGGAAACCTGTGTTATCTCTTCCGTCTGAACACCAGGCTTCATATCATTCATCTAAGAACAAACCACCTTGCAATATTTGAATATTTAAGTGGAAAATTTCCAAAGCATATTTTTTTAGGCCACGCCGTCTTAATTTTATGGATGACATCCTCTGAAGACCCCCAAACTAGTGCGCGCTGGCGAATTAAAAAAAAAGTCCAGCCAAAAATAAAAATGCTACTAACTACAGGAATACAAAGCCGGCACATGCTGGCTTTTTTGCGGAATCGTTATGAATCTGCACTGTACGTATGTACTGAGTTCTTGAGTCATGTAGCTTTGGTAGCCTGGGTGCCCGGCTCCCTATTTTCGCTCACTATCAAGGACTATCCAGGCCTAGAGCCAGGCCAGAGCCTCGGTGGACATGATCTTTTGTTTTGAGAACAGGCGAAAATCAATGTGCGCGCGGATGTCATCAATAAAATTAAGGCGGTGTGGCCTTACTGAAGAAAAAAATGTGCGTTATCTGCCAAATTCTCATTCTTACACTTCCTGAGAAATTCACAGTGTACGGCTGTAAATGTTTCTGCAAGATTGTATCCGACTGAGGCAAGCTCCTTTATTAACTTAGTAAATAAATAATCCTAAAGAATACAGAATCCTGTCAGAAGCCATTTTGTTGTGAAACATTTATAAACATGACCCCATCCCGTCGCTAAATGACGTTAGCTTTTACAACTGGCAAATTATACATGATTCTCATTGATAATTCAAAATGGTAGCGTCATTTGCATAAATTTCATCAGTTGATCATACTCCACTTTACTTAAACCATCATCAAGTCGGAATGCCCAGGGCAAGAGTCCAGTAACAACAATATCTTATTATGGTTTGAGGTCGTTGAACTCGTTGAGCTTGCCCTAGTTTTTTTTTTCAAGTAATAGTAGCTCTTGCACTATGTATGTTATGACAAAAAGCCAATAGAGCTAAGACAATACATGCACGTAGTTTTCCCAATATCGCTACACAGGTTACAGTCCATGTATTCATATTAGGATTCAAGTGTCACGAATAGTACTCTTTTCTATAATTGTGTACAATTTTCCAATTTGTTTGTTTTGTTCAGATCATTCGTAGTGTTGCATAAATTTCACACTATTCCTCCTAGAGTCCGTAAGGGTGCTAATGTTAATCACCAGGTAACTAATATGAGACGCCAGGCTTCCATCCCGGCTACTTGTAGCTTATTCCTTGCCGTGGCATTATAGTAAACTTTATTTCTAGGCTTTATCTTGAAGAATTTTTTTTTTTCAAAAATCAAAATGGATGATCCAAAATGGCGGGTAGCTTAATTATACATGACGTCATCTTATGAAGGCACCAATGTTACATAGACACTTAAATTTATGTTGAATACCATTACGTTTTAAGACAAAAATCTGTCTAGGCGGTTTGGGATAATACGATCACATTAATAGCGATATGATGACGTCATATTACGTCATACGTCAAAATCGTTTTTATGTTGTTTTTTTACTAGCACACCATCCTCTGAAAATTTAGGGGCTATACAATATACCGTTTACGAGTTCTGAGGGGGAGGGGGGCAACTAATCCCCCAAAAGCCCCGTCTAGATAGGGCTAAAGAATAATTCTTGTTGGTTTGTTTGTTTGTTTCTTTGCTTGTTTGTTGTCTCTTTTAGCTTTTTCCTTACCCTTCATATGGCAGCAATTCAATACAAAGATTACAAATCTGTACTAGGAAAAAACATTATTATCTTTAAAGCATCGCGCTGTTGAAAATATAAATTCCACAAAGTGAGAACTGGGAAATATTTTCTCATCAGCATTTCCTTGTCTATAAGCGTTACGTCAATGACATTCGGGGTCACAGGAGAAAATGCCAAATGATAAAGTCTGTATCAGTATCAAATTGGATTTGCTTGTTATTTCTTTACACAACAACACAGCATTTATCACTTAGGTTATGGAGTATTTTTACCCGTTTCTAATTTGACGCCAGCTCTTTACTGACTGCTAATTGTAAACACATTACACCGCGCCTGACTTGTCCATCCTGTGAGAATAGAACGTTATCCATTACCTACAGCCACTCATTGACCCAAAAACGGAGAGTCCCACAGAGCCACATATAACTCGTCTTGTGCCACTGTGTAAAGGGAGTCACTGTAATACAATATGTACCGCTTGGAGGCCATATATCTGTGGTGATGTTGAGTATTTGTGGCACGTACAAGAATGCAATATAGGAACTTGCATCCTGGACATGTTTTGCCAGCAAAAATGTGATTGGGTTCTAACTGCTTACAATGTATAACTTCTGATAGGAAGATGCTGTAATGACTTTCGGGAGAGAAATATTGTGTTGGGTGGCGATAATTTATGTTTAGTTTGTATGTCTGGGGTCCAGACTTAGAGTAATGATGTAATAACGTGTGCAGGTAAAAGTGTCAAAAGTGTATAAGTAACAATGTTTTCTAGTATGAATCCATCCAGGAGTTAGTTCTCAATGATGCTGCAATACGGTTACAATACATTTACTTAAGTTTAGGTGGGATGTTTTGGTTGATGTGGTGTTGTGTTGTGTGAGAGAAGAATGTGCGACAAGTAAGTGGAGAAGAGTCATGAATTCAGAAAGAAAGTTGTTTGGTTGGAGGCAGTTTAAAATTTTGCAACAAGTGGACCTGGTTAAGTATTAATACCTCATTCTCTGGTGTAATTTACGCAGGATATGAGCAGTAATTATTTGTAAGGCGTTAACATAAACCATGACTAAATAACGTAAGTTTGAAATCTACTCAAGCTCAGTCGTGTGTCGTGCAAAATACCTTTGACACTGGCTCTTTCAGTGATCATTGTACCCTGACATTGTGTCTTCAGTCTAAAAGAGGACTACTTTACATGTCTTACTGTAAATGATAAGTCCGGATTACCAGTATTTATACATTTCATTATAAAATAGCAATAAAATGCATTTTGCAAAATAAAGAGTACTATGTATAGATTATGCAAATGCCGAGGACATCTGTATGGTTATTGGAGAACTGGAGTTCCACAATATATGTAAATTGATAAGAGCAGACCATCAACTCAAATGAATTATGCAAAGTACGACCTCATTTTCATAGTAAACAGATAAGAAATTTACTAAAGCACTTCCATGCCTCAAATGTATGAGGTTTTTAAACTCTTAATAAAAGGACTGGATTTATAAAGTTTAGTTCCAATTTTAACTTTTGTTTAAGGATAGATTTTCTTGATAATCTTCAGTTGCTCAGTTTTAGAATTCAAAACATCTTTCAATTCATCTTATATAAATGGCATTACAGATGAACTTACTAGGGATATTTGGTACCCATCAACTGTTAACCCTATTGCAAACACTTCCTCACTCTCAGACCTCAAATATCGATTCCTTATACCTTTCACATAGTCTTAAGTATATAGAGCTAAAGCACTTAAAATCGAACAGCTTAAGTCAGTGCCACCTCGCAAAATGTTTATTAGGTATCTAATGGCCCGGCGCAACAAGAGGCAAGTGGATTCTAATGGTAACATGAGAAAGCAGGGAGATAATGCGTTGATAAAGGTTAGACATACAAGTGGAACATTACATCCAGGTAATACAGCATCAATCAAGCAGCAGAGAATTTATCCAGTTGCTTGATTCATTTTGCCTTACGCAGGGGTATAATGGCATGTCTTGCCGGGAAAATCCGAGAGTGTTTCTTGTTATCTGTTCAATACTGCCCATGGAAGAGAAGAATTGTCATAGCTGTTTCATATGTGGTATTTGTGCGTGTGTGCATGTTAGTGTGTGATTTTCTATATACTCAATATAGTGTTACATTCGTAGCATCTCCGAGTCCGGATGTGAACCAAGATCAAAGTAAATTCTTTCTGTGTTTGGTGGCGGCATCAATATAAGTTGAAAAATCTTGAGTGTGCCGTCACTATGTCTTTTGATTAGATGTTGGAATATAAAAAGAATCTTCCATGTTTGATTACTTGTTTAATCAATAGGATAATTTTAAATTTTAGACCCAGAATCTAATACCATCGCAACAGAGCAAAAGGAAAGCTTTGCGATTCCTGCACAAAACATGGTTTGAAACACTTAATTTGCGAACAAAAAATTCAATTCTCTGCCGAATACCTTCCACACCAAATACATAACGTTGCCACAAAGACGATCAATACTTGATTTAAAGGCAAACTAATTTTCATACATTTTAGTTGCCATTTTCCCATAAATCTGTTATTTTATATGCATCCATATACCCATGGTTACTCTAACGGTGTGCCTTCTGTAACCGATAGACTAGTACAGTTAGATCTAATCAAATGTTGAAGACCAAATATGGATGGAACATGTAAGCAGCAGTTTGTTTTATAAAGAGATTCAGATGATGTATATTTTCCAGGTCTATACAATGTCGCTCGGTAGATCGTTGCGAGCTTAATATCTCATGCACCCTTAGCTCCAGCACACTATCTACATTCGTTTCCTGAGGGGAAGGAGGCACAGTGAGTCATAAATCGTACGTTGAAGCAGATTACGCCGTGACAGGCCAATAGATAGTGCTGTTCGCCCCACACGTAATGGGCTGCAAACCCTTTTGTGCTGGAGAAAAGCTTTTTTACGTCTGGTTTATAGAAGCTCGTTCTTTGGTGCTTTATGGAAATCTCGCGACGGAAATCTTATAAATCCACGTAAAGTGGCCTGTTTAAGACTAAATGTTAACGTGCCACGAGGACGTGCATTGACTTGACTATCTTTTTATCTCAACATAAACCAACTAAAGGTCCATTACGTTTTACTATTACTTGTTATTTATATCTAGAGCGTCAAAAACGTTTCCTCCATTGGGTCATTAGCGTCGCTGATGGCATACAGATATTGATATGAATATCCATTTTAACAAGCATAAACACAACGTCTTTTTGATTTAACCCCTCTGTCAAACAATGAAATATAGATCTAAGCAATATTTGTTTTGTCGATGTCATTAAACCGATTTGAAAAACATTGATACGTTTTACAATATTACGAGTATGTAAAAAGTTGAATTCTGCACCTGTCAAGTGCCAATAACTGTTGATATAAACATTATAAAGGATTCTGACATTGATAACCATTGAACTATTTTAGCCATGTAAAAGAAAACCAACGAACTCCCTTTTTCAACAAGGTCCTCTAGCAGGACTTCTCAAACCTTTGGCAGCGAGGACGACCCCTTAATATTAGGAAGCCCGGATCAAAGATGATACAGTACCGTCCCTGAGGGCACAGGAAGAGAAGCTCAGATCGCGCAGCTTGGGAAGCTAAGATTGATAAGGCAGGCAAGGGGCAGCTTCTGGTCACAGCACATTACGTGGTCATGTGGGCATTTTCAGTTACTTTTGACATTTATTGATTATTTGTATGCTGCTGCATTATGATATTAAAGACAATCAAGCTAATATCAGCATAAATACGTAATTGAGTAAGATGCATGGTTTTTGTTATCACAAGAATGTTATAAAGGGCATTCCGTGTTGGCGTATTCGTCATAATATAAAACAAAATGTTGCTGACAATGAGTATAAAGATCAATTGTTGTGATATGGTAAAAGGAGAACATAGCTTAAAAAAGAAGGAACGATAAACTTTCTGATGTCAAAATGTCAAACAGGTCAAATGTCAATTATTATATATTTTGTTCACCCAAGACTCCATTACAATGACATAGAAAATAAATTTTCTCAACAGTTGTAATGTTCAAATAAAAAACTGATGACCCGCCAATTTACAAAGACAGACGCTGTGCTGAAACGATGTGGCTTTGATATGAGATGTTGACATTCCTTTAACACTTCAAAAGAGGGCAACAACTTTTTGCGCTGATAAATCTGAATATTGCAATCTGGTTGATTGAGCATTTGCAAATGTGTTGCGTAATATACTGAAAACAGATTTAAAAAAATCAAATTTGGATTTGGATACTTGCAAATGTTCACACTTATTTATCAACAGCATATATCGGCTTTAACCATTTATGTTATTGGAATACTAATAACACAATAAAGGTATATTTCAAACGTAACATTCTATTGTTCATATATATATATATAAAAGAGCTGACAGGTATTCAAAGCTCCTGAAACATCACTAGTGAATAAATCCAGCTAAAATTCTGCCAATTGATCCAGCTAAAATTCTTTAACAACATAGATGAGAAAATAGTTTTGGAAATAATTACAAGCTATATAGAAGGTGTAAAGAAATCATCTGACCAATATCACTGTGCCAATGTAAATCCGCACAAATCTGAGTCTAAGTGTCTGTAATATCTGCATAGCAGTATTGAATATGGCTGTTTAGATGTTACTAAAATAGAAAAGTTATAATCATCATTATCACTAGGTCGGGGATTCCCAGTTCTTGCCTTATGATTTTGACTATTTGTTTTGGTTGACATGTCCTGTTTCCAATGATTGAAGTTTAACACTAACTAGCATGATATTACATGAATAAAGAAAGAAAAAATAAGCAAATATGCTTTTACAATTGTATACAGTTTGATCCACCGGATCGATTAACTCTGGTATGTTCCTCATACCTTCGTAATGATGTATGATCAATGCTACTTAAGCACGCAGCACAGGAAATTAGAACTAACAAAGCAGATATTTGATTGTTGTTTTCTACAATCCATTTGACATTGTCAATGTGCGTGGAATCTACAACTAATATTTTACATGGCTTTTCAGCTGGTAGTTACCGGGACCCCTGGTGAGGAGACGGTTTCTGCTGGTGCGGTGTGCGGGGGACAATTAGCGGGATCAATGAAAAACTTCGAGTAGCTTCCGTTGCAAAATCAGATAATATCCAGGATCTAAGAAAAGAGAAGTTTATTCTGTATCCCAAAATAGCGGCCGTTTCCACCTTGTTTGGAAAAATGATATCGTAATGCGAAATGAAGCTAAAAAGGTTTGACTCCAAATATATGACAACGCAAAAGTCAATAATCTATTATTGATTTATAGCATCATAGACGTGGACATACACTAATAGCATAAGGCAGCACAGACTTTCTGTGTGCTCGTTGTCAATATATTTTGGGAAACATGCTCACAAAAATCATATTTGATTAGAAATTTAAAACTTGGAGGATTGGAAAACAAATATTTTTATATTCAAGGTAAAATTTATGCAAAGTACAATGCAGTTTGTGTTTATAATTAGGATGTGCTATATATCTAATTCACTTAAAGAAATAATTTTTTTTTCGTTGTTTGTCTCATTTGCTTCAAGCTCTACTATGTGTAGTAACCAATACAACTACGGTTATATCAACGAAGTAGGCTTCCTTAGATTTAACATGTTCGCATTATTTGGTCATAATTTTGAGAAAAAAGTAGTATTTTGACGTAGCAGATTTTGACGCTATCGGTTACAAGTCCGTTGACGCCGCCTTTATATGTTTGAAAATCGTTTGGTTCTGCCTGAATAGTGCTCGTTTTATCACAATCTCGCCTTAATTGCTACCGTATTCTATTGTAATTTCCAATTAGTGTTCAGCAGAAATTTAGGTATAATTTGTCTCCGAGCCTGTCAGCCATTACGAGTGACAACCGAAGTGAACACGGCTTTTAATCATTCACCCGTGCCAACAGATGACTGGGAACGCCGTGAAGTGAATCTTAAATCTTCAAAATGCATTTTGCCAAAGTTGTAGTAAACAGAATCTATTTTTTTTTTATTTCTAAGGCCACACCAATTTAATTTTTTGTTTCTCGGATTCGCCCTGTCCATTTTTTTCTGATTTGCAAAAAAAAATGTTCTAAATCAGCTGCAAAATTCTCAATGAAAGACATATTTTGTCCCCAACGGTTGAAGGAAGTCCTTTTACTTCTAGATATTAAAGTTTTTCAATGTAACAATGCAATTTTGTTTCAATGAAACCAGCCTGGTATGTTCACGTCATGGCTCATTTTGTAACATTTCCGGATATCATGGGGTGCCTTGGCCTTTTTTTAATATTTTTTTCGCCCTGTGGCTTCATATTTTTCTGAAGAAATCCGAGAAACAACAAATTAAATTATTGTGGCCTAAAAGGGGGCTTTGTCTATATCCAAACGCAAACGTCAAAAACAAAGCACAACGTGAAGATACCACACGCTGGTCATGTGGTATTTCAGCTTATATATATATATATATACCAACGGATCAACAGCGGATTTCATATGCAACTTTCAGTATGGAGATTCGCGAAGGGAGGCGAGTCTACGTCGTAAATATCAAAACATAAAACCTCGCGACAACCACATGACTGACATATGACTACTTTAGTACGATTAGTAACATGGCAGCTTGACGACTTTAACTTGGAATCACGTGCAATGCCGCATCCAATTGCATCAATAGTGAAGCCAGTAAATTATACGGGAATGTATGCTGACATATATGAGTTTTTTACGACGGGAAAAATAAAAAAAACAATAAAGAGTATTCAAGTGCACAAAAATACAGACATCTACATATCGCTTCAGGATGAATCACTCGAGGGTTAATTATTTCCCCCCACTAAGTTTTGAA
>NW_017804154.1:318437-333637 GCF_001625305.1 Branchiostoma belcheri | reverse complement strand
AGTTGTATAAAGTTTGATCCACCGGATCGATTAACTCTGGTATGTTCCTACTACCTTCGTAATGATGTATGATCAATGCTACTTAAGCACGCAGCACAGGAAATTAGAACTAACAAAGCAGATATTTGATTGTTGTTTTCTACAATCCATTTGACATTGTCAATGTGCGTGGAATCTACAACTAATATTTTACATGGCTTTTCAGCTGGTAGTTACCGGGAACCCCTGGTGAGGAGACGGTTTCTGCTGGTGCGGTGTGCGGGGGACAATTAGCGGGATCAATGAAAAACTTCGAGTAGCTTCCGTTGCAAAATCAGATAATATCCAGGATCTAAGAAAAGAGAAGTTTATTCTGTATCCCAAAAGCAGCCGTTTCCACCTTGTTTGGAAAAATGATATCGTAATGCGAAATGAAGGTAAAAAGGTTTGACTCCATATTGAATATTTTTAGAACAGCCACTGCTTTGTGATATGATATGACCATGGCAACTTAAAAGTCAATAATCTATTATTGATTTATAGCTTCATAGACGTGGACATACACTAATAGCATAAGGCAGCACAGACCTTCTGTGTGCTCGTTGTCAATATATTGTGGGAAACATGCTCACCAAAATTATATTTGATTAGAAATTTAGAAGTTGGAGGATTGAAAAACAATTATTTTTATATTCAAGGTGAAACTTATGCAAAGTATAATGTAGTTTGTGTTTATATTTAGGATGTGCTATATATCTAGTTATCTTGTTTTAAGTTAAGAATTTTGGTCCAACACAAAAAATTCTCTCACCCAGAGCTTTCGACCAGTCAGTCACTCTGGTCTTCCTCAGTAGACTGACCAGTGAAGAAGGTTGTCACGTGGCTTCTTTGAAGTGTGACGTCAACACTGGATCAAATGTATCTGGTAGACGATGTCGACCCCCGTCGCGGTTCAATGTAGGGTGATGGGCCCTGATGTAAATGGCTTCCTTCACCCCTCTCAAGAAATACTCTTGTTCAGTGTCTAAATTCCTTACAGTTTCAAGTGAAACAAAATGTCCTGGTGACTCTATATGAATGTGTTGAGACACCTCTGAACTGGCAGAGCTAGGCCGTGTATGTTCTTGAAACCTGGCTTTTAGAGACCTCTAGAGAAGGAAGCCATATAAATTAGGGCCCATCACCCTACATTGAATCGCGACGGGGGTCGACATCGTCTACCAGATACCTTTGACCCAGTATTGACGTCACACTTCAAAGAAGCCACGTGACAAGCTTCACTGGGTCAGTCTACTGAGGAAGACCAGAGTGACTAGTCGAAAGCTCTAGGTGAGAGAATTTTTTGTGTTGGGCCATGTTTTAAGTCTTAACTTAAAACATGTAACTACCAACACAGATAAACTTTCATGATCCTTTTATCTTATCTTATCCTTTTTCTTAGTTTGTCTCATTTCCTTCAAGCTCTACTATGTGTAGTAACCAATACAACTACGGTTATATCAACGAAGTAGGCTTCCTTAGATTTAACATGTTCGCATTATTTGGTCATAAATTTGAGAAAAGGAGTATTTTGACGTAGCAGATTTTGACACTATCGGTTACAAACCAGTTGAAGCCGCCTTTATATGTTTGAAAATCGTTTGGTTCTGCCTGAATAGTGCTCGTTTTATCACAATCTCGCCTTAATTGCTACCGTATTCTATTGTAATTTCCAATTAGTGTTCAGCAGAAATTTAGGTATAATTTGTCTCCGAGCCTGTCAGCCATTACGAGTGACAACCCAAGTGAACACGGCTTTTAATCATTCACCCGTGCCAACAGATGACTGGAAACGCCGTGAAGTGAATCTTAAATCTTCAAAACGCATTTTGCCAAAGCTCTAGTAAACAAATCTATTTTCTTTATTTCTAAGGCCACACCAATTTAATTTGTTGTTTCTCGGATTCGCCCTGTCCATTTTTTTCTGATTTGCAAAAAAATGTTCTAAATTAACTGGGAAATTCTCAATGAAAGACATATTTTGTCCCCAACGGTTGAAGAAAGTCCTTTTATTTCTAGTTGTTAAATTTTTTCAATGTAACAGTGCAATTTTTTTGTTTCATTAAAAGTTCAAAATCTATTGTTTTGATTATAAACCAGCCTGGTATTTTCACTTCATGGCTTATATTGTAACATTTCCGGCTATCATGGGGTGCCTTTGGCCTGTTTTTTTTCGCCCTGTCGCTTCATATTTTTCTGAAGAAATACGAGAAACAACAAATTAAATTGGTGTGGCCTAAAAGGGGGCTTTGTCTATATCCAAACGCAAACGTCAAAAACAAAGCACAACGTGAAGATACCACACGCTGGTCATGTGGTATTTCAGCTTATATCAATATATACCAACGGATCAACAGCGGATTTCATATGCAACTTTCAGTATGGAGATTCGCGAAGGGAGGCGAGTCTACGTTGTAAATATCAAAACATAAAACCTCGCGACAACCACATGACTGACATATGACTACTTTAGTACGATTAGTAACATGGCAGCTTGAAGACTTTAACTTGGAATCACGTGCAATGCCGCATCCAATTGCGTCAACAGTGAAGCCAGTAAATTATACAGGAATGTATGCTGACATATATGAGTTTTTTACGACGGGAAAAATAAAAAACACAATAAAGAGTATTCAAGTGCACAAAAATACAGACATCTACATATCGCTTCAGGATGAATCACTCGAGGGTTAATTATTTCCCCCACAAGTTTGATCTCGTGCCATCAGCGTTAGTTGCAATCTTTAAGCTAAGAAAAACAATTCAGGACACGTACACGGTTAATGCCTTTCCTTCATCAACACAAGGTTAATGGACCTTTCCATCTGTGCGCCCTCGGTGTTGCCTGATACCTTTCTCGTCAACACAATAACACCGGTGATTTCTGCCCAGTCACGATGTTCTAGCCGGTATTAACTGATGTTATCTGTGTTCCATTTGTTACTGACGTCCATGAGATGAAGAGTAAGGTTGGTGTGTAGTCTTTCCCTGTTACAACTCGCCCTTCAAAACGGTTAGGCATTTTTGCTCAGCTGTATATGTCATGCTTCGTCCACACAGAAATAAGTTACTGACAAATTGCGCTATCATTCCATTCCGGCAGGAAGTTTTGACGTGACATTTTATATTCCCCCCTCAATCAATAAACAAAAAAAATCACAGCTGGTGAAGAAAGCATACATGGTTTTATTCATCACATATGTTCATTAACCTGACTCAGGCTGAAAAGTTCAAGATTTTAATACCCTTATCATGAATCTATCAACAATATAAACGACTTCAACATTCCTCCATACGGGTACCTGGGTGAGAATCGATAGTGCACCATCTGCTTTACTCAGTATCAATATTGCGGCTAGTGTTTGGAGGAGATTATTGCTCATAACCTACAGGTATGAGGTACTGTTATAAGGGATTAAGATGATGCTTTACAATATCTGAACACTTGCAGCTCATTTATTGTCATGAATCGACATGGATGGCTATCTGCATGAGGTTTGCAATTATTTGTTACTCTTGATAAGATTAACACTATACAGTAACGGTGGCCAAGAAACGCCACTACAGTGCTACACAACGCTTAGGAAATATAAGAAGGTGCGATGTTTCTTCTATGAGGGTTAAATAACAGATGGTAATCTTCAAGAGTCATCGCATTTTTAAACCAGCCATTTGTCCAAAGATAAGAGTCGGACAAGTCTGCTACCGTTCGTGCGAGTATCGTACTTGTGATTGCAGTTGGAACCAACCATAAACTGTCATCTAAGCATCGCGTTCTATTTTGGTTAAGAGTATGGAGAGACATAGAAACCATTCATACCACACGTCCCCAAAAACCTTCAAAATATTGGTTTGAATTAAATTTACAATAGCTACTCTGTGACTTTTGTTGAAAGTGTGTATGTGATTTGAAATTTACTGACATGCATATGGTTTTAACTTTTGATGTATAAAACTATGCCACGTGTGCTGCCTGTTCACAATGGTTGCATTGAATTTGATACATTCTTCATAGTTACCAGTGTATTTAGTAAAAGGCATTTTTTTAAATATCAAGACAATTGTTGCCTGGAACTCCATAACGAAATGGAAGTCGAGGGCTTTAGTTGTATGATTATTAATAGTTACAAATATCAATCCCGCATACAAAACATAAGTGATCTTGGGCGACCGCAATTTTCTGACCTTTTTTGCAGTTGTGACTGCACTGACACCAATGACACTGACATACAAGACTTCCTGAAAATAGTCAAACGTGACATGTATTATTCAGCAAAGACGTTTGAACGCTCTTCTGACGTTAGGGACATCGAATCTTGGAAATCATCCTTCCAGTTGTTGATGTCTGCAGTGACGTCACGGTAAGCATGTCAG
The DNA here is from genome assembly GCF_001625305.1 of Branchiostoma belcheri. NCBI lineage: Eukaryota > Metazoa > Chordata > Leptocardii > Amphioxiformes > Branchiostomatidae > Branchiostoma > Branchiostoma belcheri. The sequence continues at coordinate 329,245 of NW_017804154.1, read as the reverse complement.
CTGGTTCAGAACATTTCACAAGCAAACTATACCTAATTACCGTTACTACATAATTGCAGGTTAATAATGTTTGCTTTTGTTTGCTTCTCTAAACTGTTTACCACCACCCATGGTACCAGGTTCTAAACTGATTTGCTTACCATGACGTTACTGGCAGCAGTATATAGAATTAACTGGTTGCAAGATTGGATGCCCCCTAACATCAGAAAAGTGTTTTTTTTTCTCCAAACATATTTGTTTGCTGCATTTCCGTGATATTGGTGTCATCTCGTCTTTAAGTGCTTTCATATCCAGTATGTGCCACAAGAGAACTAAAAAGTGGCGTTTGACAATTGCATCCATAGTGATGGACCATTCTCTAGACATTAAAAACGTGCTGCATGAGTGTTGCATGAGTTATTGTGCCCGATATAAGGACTGCAACTGTGTGACTTTAGGCCCAATAGAGCCGTTGGACATTGATCAATTGGCACCAATATGCACTAGGGCTGTGGGCAGTTTGCAAAGATACATATTATTCTCTCGTGCTGGTTCAAGATCAAAGCCAGGGGCAATAATAAAGGATTGCGCTAGTCCTATCTTTGGAGCTGAAAAATTGGGATTGACCCCTGAGATCCCTCTTGTATTATTCGTTTTTATCTCGAAGCCCGAGTGCAAATGGTACAAACGTGATTTATAGCTTTCTACAAAGCTTGGAGTGCATCTGTGCACGATGGGTAGAGTGTATCATTTTTCATTTCCAACAAGTGTTCCGCACTATTGAAAGGCCGTCGCTCCGTGACGCGCTTATTTTATGAAACAGTGCAGGGAAAGCTTAGGTTTAGATATGAAGCTTTCTCGGAGATGTTTGTTGCTATTCTAGACCAGGAGGATCACACATTGAGCCTGTTTGTATTCGTACATAGATCCCTTGCCGGTACTGTTGGTTTCTTTGGATATTATAATAATATGACATGAATCTTTATTGCATGTTCTTGCCAAGATGGGCTAAATGCACAAGAGTACATGCAGTATGCAAAACATGAGTATTGCATACTGGAACGCTATATTCTAATGCTAATTGCTAGGAATTTATACATGATAACAATACAATATACTACCTATCATCTACTGTTAGTTGCCTTTTCTTCTCTCTTTTTCATTATGATTAGACTTGCAACAATATCTGATTCTTTGCGGTTAGTAGCATATTGTAACATTTTGGGATATATTTGTATCTAATTCTACCCTTAAAATGTTAGCCTTTATCACCAAGCAATTTGAAAAAGGTATCACATAAAATTAACCGAATGTTGTCTTGTTGAGTAGCATGCAGGAGGAGTTCACAGCAATACCTCAACTTTGCGACTTCAATGTAACAGTTATCTGCCACGAAGGCGATTGATTTCCCTGCTACCACATGATGGACTCTTTGTAACAAGATTAAAAGAGAAACTCTCAAGCTTTCCCTGCCGATGCAAACATTTATTTATCACGCTGACCAAAGATAAAGAGCCGTAGTCTATCTGTGGAGAACGTCTATGGGCAGGACGCACGAGACTCGTGAAATTGATGTTTTCGGTGCGTTTTTTTACTTCTGCGTATAGTTCTGATAAGAGCCATGGTTGCCATGTTCAGCTTTTAACAGTGTGTCGAAATTATAAAATAGATCCCTTTTCCAAACTATTGGCTGGTGTAACTTTAGCCCTCAATATGGTTAAGTGGCCGGCTAGAAGTAAGGACGGTCAATTCCAAACCTCTGCAATAATTTATTTATTTATTTATGAGTAGAAGCACGCTTTCATTAAAGGCATCCAGTGCAGTTTTTAGGGCCTGGAAACCCGATTTTTCAAAGCCAATATTGTAGTCATTTATCTGCAAAGTGATTAAAATCATACTATCCCAATGTATATTGACCCCCGTGGAGCAAAATTCCAAAAAAAATTGATGGAAAATGGTTACTGGAAGGGCCCTGGGCGGCTTTTTGGGTACCACCCAGAAAATAAAGGACTCATCTTGGGGCTTGTTTCTGCAGTTTAAAAACCCAAAGTGTGAAATACTGACTCAAATGCGCTAATGTCAAATAGTATGTGTCAATATCACAAAGTGATTGCTTCATTCAGAATATTTCCAGTTTTTGCTGCCTTGAAATCGCATTGGATGCCTTTAAGGTCAACATTTAAGATAAATGTTTGCATTAAGTTACTCCTCGGGGTGTAACTGTCGGTTATAGTCCCAGTGTTTTATTCATGGGTTTGTTTATTTGTTTATTACCTCCATGAAAAATGGAGGTATTGTTTTTGGCGTGTCTGTCTGTATGTATGTCTGTGTGTGTGTGTGTGTGTGTGTCTGTCTGTGTTTCCGCAACTTTGTAGTCAGCATAACTTCAGAACGCCTTTATGGATTGTGATGATATTTGGTATGATGGTAAGTCTTGGAAAGACAAAGGTCAAGGTCAAGTATGGGCCTCCTGGTGGATGACCTTGGTACTGCAGCAGAACTTCCGGTTTTTGTATCTTTTGTCCTGAACATGCCATGGTCTTGACTTTTTCGTGACAGATAGCTAATCCTGTCAGGAATAAGTGGCGTAAGTTTGGTCCCCCTAGCAGCTTGTTCTGGAACTGCAGGTTAGTTTCTGGTAAAAACTTTCAAAACCAATAAGTCCACATTGGAACAACATATTTTCATCATTTTTGGTGTGTAGGTACCTGAGAGACAGTTGTACATGATTAAATGCAAATTATGCCAATGAGGACTTAATTTGCATAATTAATGAGGAAGTTCTATAATTACAGTGTTTCATATAATGGTACTGCTATACATGTAATCTATTTAATCTGTGGCAGGCGGAACATCAACAGATACCAATTATGCAAATGATGACCTAATTTGCATAATTAATGTGAAAATTCTGTGAATCCTTATTGGTGAATGATGGGAATTTTATACCTCGTAACATGTGTAAGTTACTTAAAGGTTTGCGTCGCTATGCATATATTATGTTAATGTAGAGGTTGTTTGCATAATTAATGAGGACAAAGCAAGCCCATATTTCATGGAGGTATGAGATCTCGGAACTCTTGTTTTGTTTATTGTCAGTTTGCACATAAAAAAGTAACAGTATAAAATGAAATTATATACAATCAAATATATGCTGGAGAGCCCAAGAAACCTGAAGGTTTGTCTAGTGGACTCTCCCAAATCCTATTAATTTTACGATCTCTTATTTACATACATTTATTACATTTACATTTAACTTGCAATGTATTAAGGGACAAGCAAACAAATTAACTCAAAATAGGTACAAGATAATATAAAGTTAACACGGCGAATCAAATATCTAAGCAATAAAGTAAGACAATCAAGAACAAATCATATTGAACAAAAACAATAAATTTCCATTAGTCAAATCATAAGTTGTTATGAGTAAAAACAACATAAGAAACCAATATTAACACAAAGAAAATATCATAGCATAAGAAAACAAGGAAAACAAAAGCAAATCAGGAAGTGGTAGTTGGTTTCCACAGCCTCTCTTCAACTGGCCAGCGGAAAGACCGGGTCGTCTGACATCAGCCTCTCCCTTAAATGTTTGATCGTCCCGCGTCTTGGTGCCTTCAGGCGACGGGTTTACTGGGTATCTACATGTACAATGGCGGGTACTTCATGGTGCGTGAGTCCATAGCAGCAGACACTCCGGTACCTGGTAATCATAATCTACATCTACTGCACTATTCATGCACTACAACTCCGCCATTCGCCTACCGCTGGCAATTTTTACAGATATGAAATGCGGCTCATATGACAGACGCTAGGCGCTACTCAAAGGGTCTCGCCAGTTGCATTCGATTAGCAGACAACATAGATGGAGTGTGGAACTGCAGAATAAAGTTCCCTCCGTGACAGGACGGAAAAGCCATGCATTATCCCCGTAGGAGGAAACATTAAAGTTTTACATGCAGGTGGGCGGGCTGGGTAGACCATTACACGCACCATCGACGTTCATCAGCATCAGCCGTTATTCCCGGAGAACCCGGAGGTACTTTACTACCTTAGAGTCGGCTGAACTCGTGACTCCGACTTTTCCCCAGTGGCAGAGACCTGGGAATAGGTTCAAAGTAACTTCTCGGTAGGATCGATTTAGATAACGATCGTGCACAGGCCTGGGAATGGCTTCGTGCGGAATCGTATTTCTTGCCCTTGTATTTCCCTATCGTCCGAACCATAGGACAGCCATATAGTCGATACTGAATTACATTGGTAAAGTATGCTCCTTATAGCGAAGAGAAATACAAGTTTCCATTCTACAAAACAACTACGTTTCATCGTCTGTATGCCGAGGAAATTCTACCTACGTTTCAGTATGTGATACAATAATTGAATTATGGTCATTGCTGGTTTAGTTGTCACAGAAGACGTTTGTCTGGTACGACAGACGGCACATCTAAGGCATCTGATATCAAAGTCGATAATGGAGATAATATCTGACAGATGTGGACTACCTTTGGTACAGGACGGTCCATGCACTATTGATGTAATGTGGAGTAGACTGACACTGACCGATGTATAACCTAGTATCTAACAAGTTTGTTTTCAGCCTTTACACATTAGCGGATTTTAAACAAAGGCAACGTCAACATACTGTGCATGTGCTTGTGTGCTGTATGTTCTGTGTGTATGTGTGTGTGTGTGTGTGTGTGTGTCTGTAGGCAGATATGTGTGCGTGTGTGCGTGTGTGCGTGTGTGTGTGTGTGTGTGTGTGTGTGTGTATGTGTATGTATATGTGCGTATCTGTGTGTGTGTATGGGTGCGTATCTGTGTGTGTGTTTGTGTGTACTCGCGGGTGTGTGTGAGTGTACGTGTGTGTTTGTATGTGTAAATGTCTGTGTGTGTATGTGTGTGTGTGTGTGTGTGTGTGTGTGTGTGTGTCTGTGTGTGTGTGTGAGAGTGTATGTGTAAATGTCTGTGTGTGTGTGTTTTGTGAGTTTTCATGCGTGTGTGTGTGTGTTAATGTTCATGTATGTTAGTGTGTGTTATTGTGTATGTTAGATATTCCAAGTGACACGTGAAAAACCCTACAATGAGTCCCGTTTATATTTCATTAAGAGCAGTCTAGGCCAAGGGACCGCCAAATGTAATTTTGTTACGTCTTCCGAATCTCAACTTATTTATGATGACTCCTAATTGACTCTTACTCCCTACTGTACCGTTTATTCCAATTGCAAAGTAGAATAATGGACATAAATACAACTAATTTGTCAACTTGTGTTTCCTAAAAGTTGATGAAGATAAGTCAGTTGTTATTCTGCCCTCAGAACTGGCGTGAGAGGTTGGTTTTTAGGAAGTATTAGTGGGCTGACATCTGCGGTGTAGAACAGAGGGAACAGCGAGTTTTTTGAGGTGACTTGTGGTCCTCAAATTAGACAATACAAAAGATGGCATGCTTTCAAATTGTCGCTCCAGTACGCAGGATCAATATTGATTCGCCTTGTGTTGGTTTGGCTGCCTTCCAAAGGCGTTTTAAGATTTAAAAGTTTGCAGACAACCGTTGTGTTCTATTGTACAAAATTCTGCCAGTTATGTCACCTTATTCTTCAAAGTTTCAAAGTGCAAGAATATTTTTGTTCAACTGATTTACTTTATGATTATGCTCGGGTATTATCGTCTGTAACTATAAGCTATCGTGGTAGCATCAGGACCACCAGGCAGAGTTATTAAAGGTGTTCAGTAGACAGGACAGTAGCACAGACAGTTTTAGATGACAGGCAAATTTGCAATCGTCAAACTGATAAACTTGATTGTAAATGTAGGGCTATTTGAGCTTCTCCCTAAAAAGACTGGTTCAGACCAGCAAATACATAAGATTCTCTCGTCTCTCTAGAGCAGCTTGACAAATCAGCAGATAATAAGCCCTGACAGCGTCATGAACCATCTTATACACCCAACATGGTATAGAACCTGTCTGAGACACCGTCAGAAACTTGAATATCGAACAAAAGGAATGTGAAAATGTGACTTATGAACATAGTGCTACATTGATGAGAAACAAACAGTTCTGCGGCTGAAAACAATTTGACTCCGACCTAATCTCTCGGTCTGCTGTCTGACCCAAGTCGGTACCCAGACAAATATGAGCGGAAATACCGTACTTACCGTACTTGGGTCAGAAAGTTCCGCTAAGTCATTTCAGTTGGAGCACAGTTAATTTCTGTTTAATATGTAAATTACCAACCCAAATACAATCGTACCAACTTCACACATTAGTAATTTATATATACCGTCTGGTCATAACCCCCAAGAGTTATTTTATTCAGCATACAGTAAACAAAGTAAAGGTCAGGACAAAGTGACGACGGGCTCAAGTTAGGTAACTTATGTTAGCGCCGCAACTTATACGAATAAAACTAATATTACTAAACAATGCAAAACACTAACCAAGGATACATGTAAAAGAAAAGCACAAACAGTCGAATTGATGAAGCGATAGTCCACATTCCCCACCCAAAATATGAAAAGGACACAAATAGAATTAAAAACGTTTTGTTGCTAAATTGTAATTTTGGGCGGTTGTCATAATGCTACAGTTAACCCGAAAAGAATAAAACGGGGAACCGTTCAAAATTAAAAGTTACTTCGCTTTATCTGAAAGACTGTAGGTTAACAGAGTGTTCTAAGATCCCAGAAAGTTTGCTGAGGAGTTCTGAACGGTGGAAGTTATGTAAAGGGCAGTGTAATAGGTAATGAGTAACTGCTTCGCATTGACACCCGCAGCTACAAGCAGAGCCAGCAATAAGACACCTTAAAGAGTTCAATACATATGCTTGCTGTTACGGTTAAGAAAAGCTCATTTGATCCTAGTGCAGAGAAAGGGAGTAGGTTCGATCCGACTTTGGTCAGTATGGTTAATGCCACAGTCACCTCGATGCTGGTTTACGATCATACAATTTCGATCTCCGTAAAAACTCTATCAATTACCAAATACACAAGTAGAACTTTTGTCGCCTTTAAAAAGACTGTCCGTATATCATGATTGTCCATTCATGTGAGTGTTGAGCATCAGCATCATTTTTCTTGTATTTTATAATAAGAATTAAGTCTGATATTCTTGATATATTTATTTGCATTCCTTTAAATGTAACTTTGTTTCTTATAGACACGGTTTTGTGCAATGAGAACCATCGCTGATTTCGTGACCAGGTCGCCCCGCAAAGTGACCCGAATTTCCTTAATCAGACACTGAATTACCGGCGGGATTTCTACACGTTCTGCCCGGGCGTTTTCAGGTCTGGTGATCACCTTGTAAATATGTAGGATCAGAACAAAAAAGTATCATTGTAACGAAGAATGATTAAGTTTTCTAATGATACATGTACGTAACGCTATAAAACTCATGAGATATACCCGATCAAATTTATGTTTCTGATTTTTATTTTTTGAACGATTGTCTTGATAATTATGACTTACGAACTATCTTTATACTAATTAGTCAGCAATATTTAAATGATCGTATCAATATTAAAACCATTAGTACTACGCGTTTTAAAGTAATGGAGTTTTTCCCGCATCAGGCAGTTATGTATCTGATAACAAACCGTCACCACTATCTGTCTAATCATCTGCTTTCCTTCCCTGAGATCTTTATTTTGCAGCATCCATATAGATTAACCACTCCTGTTTATCTTCCATCTCCTGCCCATCTTCAACACAGGAAACTCCACATCGTAAGCCGAGGTAATTAATCTTCTATCCCAGTATTGATCCAGACAAGGCAGAAATAGGTCACACTAATTAATAAAGATAGATGCAATTACGCACGTATATATATTTAGTGACGCGCTTCCTTTTCATCCCTTATATCAGCATACCAGCCTATATCATACGATGTTCGCTTTTCAACTGAATCTATCTGCAAATAGTACAGAAGGTAACTAATTACTATGTAAGCATTTCTTTTTGACCGAACTAAAAAATCTTCCTCTTCAAAGGTATTGCTGAGATAAATGAAAAAATAGAAAGTGTGCAGAAAGTGGGGGCGTCATATTTGAAGTGCTGATTATAACATGGTGCCTGCATAGTCGTATTATTGAGTATCGTCGCACACGGCATATCGGACTTCATTTACAACTCATTAGACAGAAACCCCCACTCAAGACAGAGATACCAAATCCTACAGAGTAAACCGTGTTGATCCCTGCCGAGTTTTCACGGTTTCCCAAGCCTTTTCAATTTATGTCTACTCCAGCACCAACTGGCTTACGATCTATTACCTCAGCCATCTAATGCAGAATAAAAGATTTAGCACTGATTCCACCTAATCCTCGGTTTTCCCTCCTCCCTGAATCAGCAAGTACAGCAGTCATCACACCTCCTGATGAGGATGTGCAGATATCGACAGACCTACAATTCGTGACGGTCAGTCTGAGGTTTACCGCCCCACCAGGAGCCGGATAATTTGACGCTGTCCTGACAGCTGGTAGTTCATGCAGTATTGATGTCTGAAGGGCGAAGAAGTTTTAAAATAGTCGAACTTGAGTTGACCTCAGGACAAGAGGAATGTTTTTCTTTAGACTAACGTACATATTCATAGATAAATTCAATGTTAAAAATCGCATAAATGTCCCATCCTAGTAGGTATATTTTAATTATTCATTGGTATGTAGGGAATCAGATTCTTTCATGTTGTGTTTCTCCGTCTTCTCCTCCAGTGATTTTGCAAAAGGGATTCAGCAAAATGACCCGAGATGGCCTTCAACTTGATGTTACATAACTTTAGAATGATTCATTTTAGATTTTTCTATTTCCAGACCAAAGGAAAGTGTGTATTTTGGGCCCCTATGTTCTAGTGTTGAATCCTAATGCCTTGCAAATTAATATAGTAATGCGTAGGGCATAACACATGACCAAGGGACTTCAATAACACGTTGCACACAACTTCTTGGGACTTTTTTTTGCTGTTTTCATTTTTGGTTCTTAATTTCTATTTTTGGGACCCAGTGCACGGATGACTTTAGCACATACCAACTGCATTAGCACTTTTGACGTACATTTCTTTACAATGATTTATTATGAGATTTTTTTTCTAATTAGGATACATTTTGAATGTGGAATGCTGTACTTACTTTCTAATGTAGCATTTCTAGTTGTGTTTAGTTTAGGCATTGGCTAGACATCTGCTAATACTACCATTGCATTTTGATCAGTTTCACATCTTAACGACTAAATTGCGTCTAGCTGAAATTGACACGATCTTAAATGGAAAATTAATCCTTTTCAGTCTTCACGTGATATATTATACAAACGGCTTTAACATTAAAATTAGCCAAGAGCGTCAGGCATCCCGGGCATTTAGACCCTTTTTGAAAGTCAAAGCTCAGCTGCTTGTAGCCTGGCAGAGCCTTGTTTTTAAGATTTCCAGCTTTTGCATTCTGTATTTTATCAATTAACATGCAGTACTCGAAGACATAATATTCCAGAAAGAAAAATAATGAAATCGTTTGAAATATCAGGGCATCTCCAGTTAATTACGGAACATGTCATTAAATACCTTAACATCACTATCAAAGAAAGACGCACTTGATAGATTTTGTTTCATATTTGTAGCAGCAGGAACCAGCGTGACGTTTAGTTATTACCATTATGATGCAGAGCGGCATTGTGGATCCCATTGCGCTACTTCAGGATGAAACAGGGTCATTATGTATCGATTGTTTGAGAGAAACTTTGTTATGCTGATACAGCGAACTTCTTTTACCACGTTGAAAGATTTTTTCATCGATTCTTTAGTTTATAATTAATTGTTATTCATATAAATTACCCTCTTGTAGATTAAACAAAATGTATACTGATTTTGATCAAATAACATTGAATTCTGCCTTCCTTAAAATAAGATAGCAATGTAACCTTTTACACGGCGTTAAAAATCAGCGAACGTTATCCAATTTATAATCCCCAAAACATCAATTTCCAGGTTCTTGGCCTCTTGTAGATTAAACAAAATGTATACTACTAGTAATTTTGGTTAAAGAATTTTGATCAGATAACATTGAATTCTGTCTTCCTTAAAATAAGATAGCAATGTTACCTTTTACAGGGCGTTAAAAATCAGCGAACGTTATCCAATTTATAATCCCCAAAACATCAATTTCCAGGTTCACTAATTGTGGGCGTCATCAGTGAACTGGATCAGACCCCATTCCGAGTCTGCGTGTGGAAGACGGTTACAAATGACGCCCGGGATGGCGCGGGGGACGAAAGGACGATGGATTTCACTTTAACCTTGACTTCAAGCAAGCAGATGGGAAAAGGTAGTAGGTTGAGGATTATGACCCGTTCCGTACGTCATACAACAACTCAATTTTCCACCTTCCGCATTTACTGACCCTGACCCGCCTTTTACCTCTGCCAACTCGGCTTGTCAGGGGTTTCTGATTGCTGAAACTTCCGCCAAAGCTTTGTCTGTTCTTTTATGAAAATAGACAATTTTAGCCACGATATAATGTTAGATATTATTTCCATAAGTAGAGAGTATAAGAAAAATATATTCTTACAATTGACTTAAACCTCACAGAATCCCAGGGCCAACATCGTGCTTTTTGTTAGCCTAAGAACACAGATAATGGCTACATTATCCCTATGGAGTAATCATAATGCAATTGCCTAGACTTTGTAATAGAATGAAATGAAACCCTCCAGTTTGGAAAATTGATTTTGAAAAATTAAGAACTCTTTTTAACACCCGTATATTGGTACATTATTAATTCTACACCATACATTTAGTAAATTGAGCACAGTTTTGATCTCCAATGAAGCTGAATACGGAACGGTACACA
>NW_017804154.1:295373-318417 GCF_001625305.1 Branchiostoma belcheri | reverse complement strand
GAGAGAAAGATAAGCTGCCAATAGTTTGAATAAGTTACTTTAATAACTTATTCAAAATATAGATAGTTTATTAAAATAGTTTCATATAAATGAGACTATTCTATGTTGATATTAACTTGATTGGAATGAGAGCCATATTCATCTATATCACATTAGACATTGAAATAGTCGAGGTCAGTCAGACGGCAATGTTGCTATTGTCTGTAGCGCATTTTTACTGCAGCAGTCGTTCGCCATTGACCCTCCCTATAGATCGTGCAACCTGACACTGCCAACTAATCTGGTTCTTATTGAGTCAGAGTACTACAAATAGCCTCATTACCTGCATACATAAACTGGCATCGTTTACTCCTTGATGACAAGAGCCGTTAAAACAACGCAGAATCACGTTTTACCAGCACGATTCCAAATCACGTCTTCACAAGATGACGCCAAACATTTTACCAAGTTGAAGGAGGACGGCATCTCTGGAAATCGCTTGATCTCCATTTGACGAGAAGATCAAAGCTGTTTAATGAAGGTGACAGTCCCATGGGTCATCACAATGCGGTGCGTTTCCCCATAGGATTGCGTGACGAAACACATCGGAACTTTTTTCATTAACAATGTAATCAGGATCTGTAATGCTACCTACAACACATGGTTGTCGAGGGACTTTGTATTCAAAAATGTATCACGCAGCTACCCTCTATGCTGTGCACGTTTTGGCAAGTTTACATTGTCTTGTATTCTTTGTACACATTTCTCACTAGAAATATAACCCATTTCCAAAAGAAGTTGAGTGACGGATTTCTACCCGCCTGTTTTCAATAATCTTTTTAAGCTAAAGCCTATTCATCTGTGAGCAGCTATAACCAGTCAGCACCGATATAGCTGATGTGATTTGAGCCACCACAAGCAGCAGCCACAGAAACAGTTGTATCTGACAGACACAATGACAGTTTTGGACACCGTCGTCTGTAGCCGTCCTGCGAGCCACACGCCCTGTCTGCCTTAAGATCTGAGGTAATTTGTCATCTCCACCCAATACAGCAGCTAGGACCATAACATCTCCTGTGGCAGGAGTTATGTATGCCGCCGTTAATGGTCAAGGAAAGTGTACATCCGGTTTACGTTCCGGATACCACCATTAATGCCGTGAAGCGGCAGGGTGACGTCTACTCGCCGGCTTTATGAGGTTTCCAAGGCAGGGTGATAGGAAGTTTATGTCCCCTCACGCGAAGCAGATGACAAAGGAACACCATAGACATCTATTGAATTGTGCATGTTTTAACCAAAGGAGATCGTTATTCTTTCTCAAAATACTAAAGTTTGAAGCTACATTTACAATGTCGGAACGTTTGACGGAATCTCGACATAAAGAATATCTTGCAATACTAATACTAAAAGTTGCAAATCAACTCAATTTAGACATTGAATGTTGATTAATTAAATTACATCGACTTGAATTATGTCTGGTCTTCTGACATAAACCTTAGCAATAACATTCGGAGGGGATTTCGTAAGTGACTTGAGAAGATTATTAAAAAGACGACCGCTGATTGTTTTGGGAACTGGAGTCGCTGTGAAACCCGTGAAGTAATTTTGTGTTAATTATCCAGAAGGCGGGAACATGTGACGAACACGGGAGACCTCCGGGTCTCAGGTGACAGGAAATAAAGGAGTGAAAATATCTGCAGTTAATCAACAACACAGTAATCAGGGAGTCTGTAGTAGCAGTGACGGGAATGTAATAAGATTGTGATAACATTGTTACAATGACATCTTTTCAGTCAACACAAGCTAGAAATTATTGTTCAACATATTGAACTATATTCAAACACGAAATACTATAGGTGTGATTGATTGTCATTTGGTATTTCATTAATTATAGGCATACGTTAAGAATGAAAGGTAGTAATTGAAGTCTAATAATAAAAATAATTGTTTCAGACAGTTACAACAATCTCTCCATCATTTCATCATTTAGAAGATCACCAAAAGACTACGTTTCTACTAAGATCACAAAACCCACTAATTATGCAGAATGTGGGACTACTCATTATCCACTGCCTTCAAAGAAGAAGTCGAACCCCATAATAGCTAGCGTAGTAGTAGAAGTAGAATTTTTCTAGAAACATTGTTACCTGTCTCCTGTTACTGTATTGCAATGAGTATTATACTTGATTGTACAAGCAATTAGCCTTTGGCCATGATTTTGCAAATAAAGTTTCAATAATAATTTTGAAGAATGCCAAAGTTTGAATTGCCAAACCTTACGGTTATATGGTCATTTCAAACTAGTTTGCACTCCATACGATCATGGAGCCATTATTTTCAATAATCTTTGCACGTAACAGATCGATAAACATCTGCTGTAGTGTCTCCGGGGGAGGAAAGAATTTGGTCGATTTGCTCTTTGGACATCTCTCGCCATTTATACCGACTAACATTACACCAGTACCCTTGCCGGAGGGGTGTGTACGAACAAGGACACGGGTAGTATTAGTGATGTAGGCTAGATCACACACAGTGCAAAGGTCTGTTGTCAGGACGATAATACTTTAAACTACCTTTCGACCACTAAGTGCACTATACCCTTTCAACGCCGACAGCCGAGCACTCAGTCTCAAATTACCCGTGATCCCCAGACATGGGGGGGGGCAATCTGCTCACCTGGAGCACGGGGGTGTTTGGGGAAACTGTCTCAACGTGATCTTTTACATAAAAGCAAATGACAGTAAGATGGTATCTTATAAAATGGTCAAGAAAAAGTTCCCATGTCAGGAAAAAGTCATATACCTGAGTTTTGCCACACGCATGGTATGCCAACCTCTAAAGTGGCCATGACGAGATAATTTCATACGGCAGAAACTATAATAGTGAATATGACCATAGTGATACACAAGTGACCTTAGACCCTCATGAAAAGCTACATCTTCTTCAGCCAAATATAGCTGACGATCTGTTTTGTCAGCCAGCCAAGTCTAACACCCACACATATGACATCCAACCCCAACAAGCATTTCCCAAGAAAAAGAATTCTTTTTTGTTTGGTTTCAGAAATTAATCTCTGAAACTGGGTCCACTGCACTTGTGCGGATTCCTGGCCAGGGTCCTGGATTGCATAACCGTCACAATGATTACTTTAACCTAATTCCGTATAGTATACTATCACAAGTTAAGGCACTTTCTGATGTATAAAGAACAGTTTACAATACGGCTAGTAAAATACATATACTGTCTTTGGTGAGAATTTCTCAACACACAGGCAGTGCCCTATTTAGTAACCTGGCTTAGTATCTCCCATTTCATATAATCATCTTCGGTGACGTAAAAAAGGTCAGTTTATACGTGTTTTACCTCACCAGCCTTTAGACCTTAGGTTTGTAAGTTGTCAGCCTCTTGGCTTCATACTGTTCATTTTGTTGCTACTGCCACATACGTTTGCATGTGAAGTGAAGTACTGTTCTACTTGGCGTGTGATTTTCTTGATTAAATCTTACAATCATTTTCTCTGCCTGCCACGTGGTCAGTTCATTACTCGTTTTCAATTGTTTGTACTCTTCTTCCTATTTTTTGGTTCTCTCGTGCCACTCTCATCATGGCTAGGTCCTTTCTACAATTGGTAGTAAAAGTTTGACTGCGAATGCAGGTCGTATCTGAATAGGATAACTTATGATGTGTTGGCATCTAGCTCCTGCTTTCCTCCTCCTTCCAAGGGGCGGTATAAGTTTGACTTCTCGAGCAGGAACTGAAGGTACCGTGTTTCTTTGAGACTCTAGAAGGCGATAACTGTAGAATTATCACGATTTTTGTTATATAAATAAACCTAGCTTTAGCTACTCTTCGTGATAGTACTGTCAAACATGTAGCTTGCTAAACGAGGAAGTGCAATAGTCAACTTGTGCAATATATTAATGTATGATTTTTATTATATTGAGTAAACCTAATGAATCACCATTTTTAAACTGCAGTTTCGGCGTCCAGATAGTCCGACGCACGCATACTGACCCTGCGTCCCGTGACTTAATATTATTAACTCATACTAAGGCATTGACCTAGGTGTTTTTAACTGTTCGTCTTGTTTGTTCGTCGAAACTTAATAAAGATGATTTTTAACTCTCTATGCCGTAAAACATGGATAGCTTACATATATGCAAGATATAACTTATCCACAAATTCAGGAGAATATGCTTCATGTCACATAATATTCATAATATTGGTTGATAACAGCAATTTCAAGCCAAAGGCGTTTAGAAGTTAATTAAAGCTGAACATCGTTAGATATTAATCACACAAAACACGACCATTTGCATAATTACGGAAAGAGTACTACATTAGCCTTCTATGCTATGATAAAACTTTCATATCTCGGACAAGTTGTGATAGTTAAAGATGATATGAAGTCTCAACACCGTTAAAAAAGTTACAGAAAATAAGAAAATAGTTAAAACTCTTGTATCTCCTCTCTAGCTTTCCTTCCTTTTTGATTCAGTTATACAATTTAAAACGGGATATCAACTAATATAACTCATGAAAATGAGGGGCCTATGTTAATAATTAATGAGAAACATTTACAATACGTCTTTTTAAAGGTTTACACCATTTGACGAAGGTAAGAGGTCACGAAACGATAGGTTATTAAAGTAAGTGTTACTAAATGATTATCATAGACTAGGCATTTGTTACGACATACTTTGCAAAACGTGTTCTAACCTGTACTTTGCGCGACTCTTGCAACATTAAATCTATCGTCACCCCGTGCATTGATTAATCTCAGCGCAGCTGTGCTTTATATCACATTTATGGCCGCCACGATCTTCAGATATAGACATAAAATTACATCTGTTATGTATCTACATCAGGGCCATTAGCCTTCATTAAACCTTGACGGGTGCCGATACAGACTTTCCAGCAAATTTAACGAATCATTGCTTACGTCACACTTCATTTAACTCAAGGTCACGTTTTCTATGCAATCGAATATACAAAAAAAAGACAAGAAGACTGGTCAAAAAGTTGGTGGACTTTTGTGTTGAAATGAAGTTAAATCCTCAAGTCTATTATCGTCATATATCATTGGGTGTAAAACGTGCTAAACTATGAGGCCTGTTCTTTGTCCATCATTTTACTCGAAGACAAATAGAGCGATTCCTAGACAATACTGAATCCAGCACATTCATCCAACGACAAATACAATATACACTAGTTCATCACAGCACAGACATATAATGTGTATGTAAATTAGATTCACATCTACCCATGTACTGGAACCATGTACAAAGGTTGTATTTGGAGGTCGGTGTTCCATATGTATTGGATTTATTTTTTGTAGGAATTGATGATATAGGCATTGATGCTACATTACATAATAAACATCAATAAAAAATTACATAATAAAACATCTAAAAGTTTAAAAATATCTAAAGATATTTCCGATTCAATTCTTTTTCTTCCATTAGTGACTGAGAATGAGTCTGAGGAGGAGTAACAGTGCAATGTAAATGACTTACTAGAGAAAGAAAGTTAGATAGTTCGTCTTGGACCTATGTGACTACTGTTACTGTTGGAGCCGGCAGGGCGAGGTCTCACGTACCGAGGATTACTTCAACACGTAGTTCTCCTCTCCTGGAGGGGCGGATCGAACATTCACTAGAAGATGGCATCTTTCACCACAGAGACTTACGGTCCAGAATGTCAGTTGACCTTAGGTTGAGAGAGTGTCTTTTGTTATGATAATTAATAGCCGGGGTTCGCGCTGGCCCCGCAGTGTTGTTTGGATTTCCCAGTGTAGGTGTTAATATATTGGCTCTGCGCACTTGAGTCTGTAGATGACATTGGCCTTCACACTTTGCGGGAATCATCCTATGGATAAACCCATTTCTATGAGAGGGTTGAGTGAGGTTTGGATTCATGTGGTTCCTACGGGTTTTTGGCTTTGTTGAAGATCCCTGTTAGTAACCCACACCTGCTGAAGGCGAATCAGAGGGGTTTTATATTAATTTGTTCTATCTTTGCTGTGATAATAGTGTCTACTTGGTAAAACGCTTGTTTTGTCACTAGAAGTTTCCAATGGATGGTGATAAAAGGAGACTAAGTACTGCCCTGAGTTTGTCGATCCTTCTCCACCACAATGAGCCCCGGAGAGTTGTCTTCACGAGCCTCTCGGGGAAATCTGATGTTGAAAGAGTTGCCCGCTCATCTTTTTGCGTAGAAACAAGGCCTCAGCCACAAAGCAGAACTAGCTAGCTGGGTAGCTGAATTTTCTTCTTAAACTATAGTAATTAAAGCCGACCACAACAGAAAGTTCAAGCTATTCGAAACGTACGCCTCACTCTTGATCCATGTTGCATAACGTAGAATTTTACATTTATGTCTAACCTTTATCTACGTATTGAGGTAGGTACGTATCTAATAGTGACATGACATGGCCATGTGGGACATGTACAGTGAAAACGCCTCCTGTTACATTATCAGTAATATTGTGACCTGATGCTATTTCCATTTGTAGTAGTGGTGTATAATTTTGAGAAAGTTAATCCTCTAGCCATTGCATTTGCTGCACAAAATCTTCCAAACATTGTTTCTACCAGCTCGTGGTGACTAGAGAATTAAACCTGATTCTTAAGTCCGTCGTGACCTAAATGTATTTACCTTTCTAAAGCAAACAGTCTCAGTAACAAAGACATGCTACAGTACAAACGTGTTTAGGTACAGCTCAAATTTTACCCACGTTTATGGAGGCAATATATAATACATTTCTAGCCATGAGTTTTGATTATTTGTACGTTTTCTTCGTTCTTGTTGTGGTACTACACAAATCGGACCTTTAGGATTCTCAGGTCTAGGTTTTAAACGTTCCTAAAGTGTGCCCTTGTGACTTGTGCGATTAAATTTGCTATTATGATTCATATTCTACCGGGACACTTGGGCTTGAGCATTTCCTCAGCTATGATAGCACAATTGATGACACATGTACTTACTCCATCCCTTTGTGAGACTTCCTTGCTTTGAAGCGCCTGGGGAGTCACCTTGTTAGTATTCCACTCGTACCATTACCATGAATCCACATCAGCAATCACATAAAAGCAATCTCATACTTCAGAACCTCGCCACCATGGATATATTCTCCGCGTCTGTGACGACAAACGGGATGGAATGGACCGATGTATAAATCAAACAAATCCATCATTAATCCGGAGGTCTGGCCGTACTTTATACGACAGACATATATTACCTGATCCTGCAAAGGCAATGTAAACTCAGCACTTTTCTGGAAAATGTTTATGTACGAGCACCATACGTGTACTTCAATTTTATTCACGTTGTTTACATTTTGGATTAAAACTTACCACCGGTTTCCAACATAGGATTTTAATTCTATATTGAACAATTATAAATGGCTTCCTTATTATAGTTACGATATAGCCAAGTTACCACTTCGCTCCAATACTACTACCGTCCTAGCTTTACTGACTGGGCAGAAGGCAACAAATTGTGGACCATATTGGAAGTGCGCAGTTGTCTCCGGAGCGTCATTTCTCTCCAGCCAGTGACTGATACATCGTCCAAGTAAGAAATAAAGCATGGAATAAACGCACCGCGGAGAACCATTAAACGTTTAACGACTTCCATGTCTTTAGTACAAGACAGACATCCGGAGCGTCCGGACGAAATGTCAATATTGCTTCGTCCCAGTAATGACAGCGGTCCACTGTACCACATCGCCAGCGGAGCGGCAAGTTAAATTTTCTGTTGACTTTTTGTCTGCCAGTGTCGGCAGCCCACAAATGTCTAGAGGCCATTTCTCCACAAGGTACTTCTACATCGAATGCTTATTGATAGGAAATATGCAGTGAATGAATACGCATGGGGGTACGACTTTACTTTCCCAAATGCTAGAGATATATTTCTAAATGTAGACTGAAAAAGGTTGGTGAATGTCGCATTCCCTGTAGCACTAGACAATACAAATGTTGCTTCGTGAACTATTTTCAGTAGCATAATTTAACATTTGTGTTTTAAAATTTGCTTGAAGGTCTGCATGACGTTGATGCTTTCTAAGACCACATCTCTCCGTCTACTTCAGCAGTGCTGGGGATGCCGAGAAATGAACTGCCTCGCTCTCCCAAATTAACGGCGAGAAGAACGCGCGCTGACAAGTATTAACGGAGAAAATGTATCCTGTAATTAATTATCATAAACGGTAGGAGGATAATTACATCTAAAGGAGTAAATGATTTATGCACAAAGCTTCTTTCTAGACAAGAATCAGGACCAGCCAGGAGCAGGAATACGGCATGTAAAACAAAGCTCACCAACCTGTCTGTACAGCAGCCGTCAGTAAACCCAGGGTTGTTAGAAGGAAACTGTAAGTGAGGAAGGAAGCCATGTCATCAAGGTTGTGGCAGCCAGCCCCGGATGATGTGTGCTAAACCCGCGATCCTGTCCACGCTCCGATGTTCCGACTAATCAAACGGATGGTCTGTTCCTCGGCGTGCGGAGACTCCGCTTTGTACGCTGGAGGCGCCTGCAGCAGCTGACTGTTGGTTGGAGAACCGGGAATAGAAGCTGACAGTAGTGCCGTAATTGATGGGGCCGCTGAAATGCGTCGGTGGGACCTGATTGGCTTGATTCTAGCCCATGCGCAGTCAACTCATTTCTGAAGTCTCATTCAACCGGAAATTTGGCTTTGAAAAAAAATGAGTCAATAAAAATAATGATGGCCAGCAGCGCGAATGTTCCTGGTCTCTTTGCCATGTTGCCGGTCTGACGTCGTGAACTGCCCGGGGATACTCCTTTTGCTTTCTTACAGACGCCATTTGATTGCGAACAATCGAATTAGCTGAGATCACGAAAAATACCGCCAAATTCTGCAACCATCGATTTAACACCTATTCTTGTTGCTCACTAGACAAACCTTTAATCTTGATTATAAGATTCTTCTAAAATTTTGCTTCATCTTCTTACGTTCTTTATTGTGTCGTGGATAAAAGCAAACCAGCTTACTGTTATTTTCTTACAAATTGCTCATCTCACATCCCGGCTCCTGGCTTCTTTTGACCCTTCAGTCATTGAATGGCTTCTTCTCAAACCCTTTATTTCAGACCAAGGATACGGTTCATTAGACGCCTCTGCGATCAATATTTCTCTACTATCTAGAAGTGCCTTGTGAATATTTACAGAGAATATTTATCTGCTTCAGTCTCTCTCTGAGACACGTACAATGGTCTTCTGTAAGACCCAGAAAAATTTAACTAATAGGTACTTTCTCCACATTTCCATCATTTGGCAATTTAGCTGAGAGGGTCCAGAAATGAATGCGTTCTTAGGATTACCAGCCTTCCTTATGGCAATACTCACTTAACCGCCCCTTCATATGATGAGAATTGTTTGCGTGGGTGACTGGTGGCCTCTGGCCATGGCGAGCCCAGCCAGGCGCTTATCGTATGATGAAAATCACGTCATAATTCCAGTTCCGCCTTAGACTGCCTAATATAACCTTCAAAAGGCCAGCGGCTAATGCTGAAGTATTAGCCCGGAAACACGCACCAATCTACCGATCTTACACACCATGCTCGCCACGGTGTATCAAAAACGTAACAAAATGTTTTTGGTGCACGGATCAATGTAGAAAGATTAAGTGTTTTTTTTTAATAATGAGTATTTAGAATTCCACAATCCCATACCTTTAAAAGTCAGCAAACGATATTAACTTTCACGACAGTCGCTGATCATGCAAATAGGTTCAAACGTTTTAGTTGATAATCTTTTCTATCCGAATATCGCGAGTTGTCTAAAACATGAAAGTCCTAGCTTTGCATTTTAAAAAGCAGCACTGTAAGTCCTGACTTTTTCACTGTACTGTTATGTTCACTGTTTTCACTGTCACTTCTGTACCGTGAACTTATCATTACAGTTAACAAATAATTCCTGGACTTTAATTTTCCTACACCTGTCGCCACCGTGAATATATAGTTCCGTGAACATGTTAATTTTTCTCAGACCATGAACTTTTGCTTCCGTGAAGATAAAGTGAATTACAAAAAACTATGAAAAAGAGCACTTGATTTGCATAATTTCATCTGCTCATCCTATTGCCTTGAGACTATATTTGATCTGTTGATCTTGTCTGGCATAATTTATGTCGAATTACGTGACCTTTATTGATATTCAACTGCTGTAAATAGGACACTGTGATGTTTTCTCACATATTATGTAAATAATGTCATTTGCATAATGTCTCAATGCTTTCCTTAGTTATATATGCATGTAACATGTTATTCTATCAGGGTATACAAATGATTAATCAAGTTTCTCTATTACTCATGCAAATTATATTTTGATTTTCATGATAAGCATAAAGGTGTTTTAATAATCACAGATCATCTAATCATGTTAATGATAATAAAGCAACACCCGTTAACCCTTTTTTGGGTTGTTTTCTATTTACTTTAAGTTTCAAACAAAATCGGCCTCTGCATTTTAGAAAAAAAACTTCTAGGGATCCAAACCTTTACTACTCCTTAACGAGCCACGAGCTATTGACTTGAAGAAAAGCTGCTCCAGTACCTTGGACAGGCGCCAGGAGGCCAATAATTGAACATCACCTTCTTCTAGAGGGCAATTTATAAGTGTATATATACATTCCTTAGAATAGATCTTTAACTTTCACTTTATCAGAAGCCATCTAGGGAAAACGGTAATAAGACACAAATACAGCAACCTGATATTGTAAGGTGCAGCACTTCGCAGTGGTAAGACTGGAGTAAGTTGTCTGAGAAATGCATAGACCGTGAGGGGAAATAGCGGAGTAAGACCAATAATTGAGCAGCTAGTAGGTCCAATCCCTATCAGCTGGGTCATTCGTTTTCGCGGGAAGCTATTATAGTTCTTGTCTTGAATGGCCTAACCTCCATTAAGGGAAGGGTTTTGGCCAGCCATTGAAACAATACAAATGTAGGAGGTACTGACGCTGGCAACAATTGCTTCGCACCATAATATAAACAATAAGTAGCAAAATTTCATGAATAACTTTGAATTATAAATGATAGATTCCGTACCACGTATCCACATATACATAGTTTCTATATAGGCTTCTTTAGATATCCCTGGAATTATAAAACAAACACACAATCAATTAGCAAATTGATTTTGGACAACCTTATAACCAACTAAATAGTTAATCGATACTAGAAGAGAGGTGCAGTATGTGTGACTTAGGTACAGGATAAATTCCGCCGACATCTGTTCGTGCATTGACACCGGTTTTGGCATTGGTACAAATGTGGAGAGTGCTAAAAATTCTCCTGGAAAATTTTGGCCATTAAGTCGTTCTAGAAACTTGGTAATTTCTAATTCCTTTGGGGTGTTGTTATTTCTGACGTTCATCGGCAAGGACCGGCAAGAACCCAGGGGGTAGAAAATATCTTCCTGTGAACTGGAACCGTAAACAGTTACTTACCCAGCCCGCTTTGCCAGAACGTGCTTCAGTACTGTCGGCGGGCATATCTTGTGATATTGCAAAACGTGCCCTAGGTGCGCAGTGACTTACGGTGCACTGTGCGCGAGGGATGGGTTGTAGGATCGGGTTTCCAATGTGTGTTCATGTTTTCTAGTATGATTTCGTACGGTTTTAATGTTGTTACACTCTGAATCTAAATTGGTAAATATCACTGTATTTTTCATATATGGTGTATTGAGTCAAACGACACATTACACATACCAGTTGCAAATAAGAAGCGTCAGTACTTATGGTATGGTTAGATTTGCATGTAAACAATGTGTTTGAATGTAAATGCAACATCATATATAAACTAGATTTCTACGATTTCATACCTTCGCCAAAAAAGTTTTACCGTACGATTGGCAAATTATGCTTCTCATTGAAATACATGTGTACAAGTAAGATCGTTTGCCAGAATTATATAATCAATTATGAAACAAAGCATATTCGTGGTAAATATCATATTTTTTAAGGTACACTTATATTCATGACATGAAGTTTAGCATAGCGGTTGAGTGGGTAAATACCCCAGGCCTTTTTATTTTTTATCGAGGCCTTTAAAATTGTTTCAGCCATTTTCAGATAAACAGTTTGAAGCCTTGGTATTAAATGCGAATGGTCTCAAATTTGGTAAAGGCCACTTTTTTACTGCTGTAATGTCAAAAATTACTTTGAGTAGTGTTATTTGCCATACTTAGAATGTGGAGTGACTTTTGACTAGCCAATGTTCAGGTGGTAATTCTCATTGCTGATTGTCTGTTGGAATAATTGGATTACACTGACACCTGGTAGCAGTATATAGGTAGCTATATAATTTAATTATCAAGGCAGTACCCTTGCCGAATTGCTATAATGGTAGGGCTTTTGCCTGTGGTCCAGACGTTTGGACGTCCTAATCAATGTAATTGATACTTTTATAAACAATAGTTAGTAATCATTGCCAAGGAATGCTAATAACGGCATTTTTTTATTTTCATTTTTTTGCCCTTTTGGCAACTGTGCCCCTTTTTACCCTAATTGTGCTCAAGGTTACCTGGCGTTTTCTTACGGAACTGCAGCGAGCTTTGTATCAACGTGTGTCTGTATGTGTACGGCATTACTGGTATTCGAAAAGATGTAGATGTTTTTGGCGACGTCTCCGGGAGGAGCATTATGATTTATATTTATTTAATCTTCAAAGACACCTGGGTAGCTCCTTCAGCCAATAGCTGATTTCCAAGGAGGCCCAGGGGGTACAATAAGTAAAAGAATAATAGATTATACAAAGTACATAACAAAAGATGTAAATGAAATCAGTATAACTGGAAGTTATACATAAATAAATGAATAATACGAAGTTCAACATGAACTGAGGGAATTTACAAGAAAACAAATCATAATTATAATCAACGTAAATCGATTTCCGTTCAAAATGATTGGAGGTCAGAGGTCGTCTTTATTGATGCCTTGAAGTGTTTTAAAGTTTGAATCTGCCTTACTCCTGCTGGTAGTCTATTGAAGTACCTCGCACCCGTGTAAGCGAAGGCTCGCTGACCAGTTGAGGTATTGTGTGCAGTATTGTGTGCAGTTTGCAAGAATTCTAGGAATGGTACAAGCATTTTGTCCACAGGAATGGAATGTCCACATGCATTTCTCTGACCCACATCTATGCCCACATTCCTGGAAACCTCTCTGCTTGGGAAGACCTCTCTGCCCCGGATGGCCCTTCTTTCTGTGACCCCAGGGCTCGTTCACTATACACTCAGGGGAGGAGTGCACTGTATCTGTCTAGACTTAACAGGTACCAAGTCTTCCTCAAAATCATGAAATGATGACAGCGCCATGCAAGCAATAACAATAACACTAACAGCAACCACCGTCGCCATGGCAATGTATGTTTTCATTGCCAGTCTTGTTAGATATTTGGCAGATGGGTAGGGGTCGCGATAAGACAGGTTACCCTTTGCTAGGTGTTTGAATCAGTCCATTTTATGAGGAGAGAGATGGGATGAGATATTCTGTATTTGCCTGGCATCAAATGCCTGCCTGTCTAGTTTTAAATTCAATCTTTGTATCATTACATCGAGGTCGCTGGTGTACCAGACATGTATATTGTTTTATAGGAGGGCGGCAACATACTTTCTTGATAGACCTGGAAGAGTCGATGAGGCAATTTTTTAGAGATTCAATTTTGACTTGGGTAATAGTGAAAAATCCATATTTTTGTGGAAGATTTTGGGAATGTTGCACTTTTGCACAGGGGTAAGTTCAAAACAGTCATTTTTTGCAAGGGAGGGTAATGAAGAAGTGAAAAATGTTATATTTTCTCTCAGTGACCCTACATTAATTGACAGTGGCTCTACAGTGAGTAATAGTGACCCTACAGTAAGTGACAGTGACCCTACAGTAAGTGACAGTGGCCCTACAGTAAGTGACAGTGGCCCTACAGTAAGTGACAGTGTCCCTACAGTAAGTGACAGTGGCCCTACAGTAAGTGACAGTGGCCCTACAGTAAGTGGCAGTGACCCTACAGTAAGTGACAGTGGCCCTACAGTAAGTGACAGTAGCCTTACAGTAAGTGACAGTGGCCCTACAGTAAGTGACAGTGACCCTGCAGTAAGCGACAGTGGCCGTACAGTAAGTGACACTGGCTCTACAGTAAATTACGCTGGATTCTTCTATTGTTTCAGCGGTAAAACGTTCAATTGTAACCACCAGCTTAACACGTCTCTTATAGACACAATACCTTTGTCATTATAAATACGATCCATGGCAATAAAATATGACGCAACAATTGGTAAGGTGTAACGATATAATCGGATTTAGCCTTGTCGTCGTTGCTCATTTGTTTTGGATTACTTTTTCATCATTTCGGAATTACAGACTAACTAATTCAGCGCTGTTTTGGAAGACTGAAGAGGACGTTTGTCATGTTGATATGCACTTTGACATTTCGCATTAAAACCGAAAAGAGTAGATTCTTGCTCAGGCTCAACAACATTGCTTTTTCCGGGGTTTGTATTAGCCTAAAAAATAAGAATAAAAACCGGCCACGAAAATAAGACAGTAATTGAAACTAGTTTTTGCCCATTACGTTACTGTGGTCTTGACTTGTAATGGTTGTTAGAATAAAGCACGTTTTTGAGCAAAACAGCACATTATGGGACAAGCTTGATTTTACTGGATTCATCAAGACGCTATAATTTGTAAGTCTGGCTGCAAGCGCACAAGATCATTTCATAGCGCACTGATCAGAGCGGAACTGGAATGAAAGATGCATTGACTCGTAAATGTTTTTAAACCCAGTAATATCTTTGATGTGTACATTACATCAAATGGAAGGTGCAATCGATGTAAGACTTGAAACGACGTAATAATTTTTCACAGACATACTGCTGAGTATATCTATCACTAAAAAGTTACTGAGGGTTGTCAATTGTAATATACGGTTTTCTAGTTTTATTTTCTTTTTATTTTCAATAATACATACGACATGCTGTAATTTTCCTTTTGTTTGTAAATCTGTGACATATAATTTCAATGTCTGTAAAATCATAGTAACAAAAATATCATTACAAAGGAAATACAGAATCGATTTCTGTAAATTTAGGAGGCTTCTCTGAGTCAGGACTTGAGCCGATTCTACTAGTTTAGGAGAGCTAAGCATACGTAGTGTTGACAAATCATCTCACGAAATGCCCTAACTAGTGGAGTTCTAACTGGTCTATTCTCCTCGATCTATTCATTGTTACCCACATGTGACTAGGTGATTAGTAACTTCCAGAGAGGAATTGAAACCTCATTACGTCCGACTGTTGAAGACGCCACGTCAGTCTTTCTAGGCAATTGAACAGCTCTTAAAGGAAATGGCATTCTGTGGAGTCTAAGCCGCTTATTGATGGTATCTGTCAGAAGTGGTGCTGGAACAATTATGCGGCAAACTTAGCTGGGGGAAAGTCGGTATTCCTGATTCTGCCGCTGTCCTGCCCTAGATCTATCCGCTCAGGAAGTCAGCACTTTTAGGAATAATAGATCCTCTTGGGCTCTGCCTCTTCAGCAGAACTAGATACAGGGTTCTTAGAATAGGCCGTGTTTAGGCCGTGTTTATGTGAAGTCACCCAAGGTGCTTTACATGTGGTTTACCCCGAAGCGGGTTTCAAGTGGCTCCATCTGAACGCTCCAAATCACATTGAAAGCGCCTCGATCCCAAGCCACTTCTAGAGGTGGTTTCGAATCGGTTTTCCCGCATCGCGATTTGCGTCTGAACGCAATGTGATTTCGCCTGGTCATGGATTACGGGGTGATATTTCTTTATCTATATGCAATACCAACTTTTACGTGGCAGCAACTTAAAGAGCAGTAATGGTCAAGTAATGTGTCCGTTCTAGGGCGAGCTTCACCGCCTCTGTCCGGACCACGTCGGCATTCGGCCGAGATACGCTGGGAGGGGGGCACCAGCAAGCAGGTCGTAGACCTCGGACATTTTATAACACGCTACCTCGCGTGTTTTCATCAAACAACAATGAATGCAGTTTCGGAGAATCGTTATCGGGCACAGTTTGAAAACAATGGTGGCAAGTGCACCAGATGTAAGGAATGTGAGTTACCCGAATCGCGGTTTGGGTGACTTCACATGAACACGGCCTAAGTCCAAGACGACGCTTTCTCCCGTAGTCTGGCGTAGATTTTCATCCCTCTTACCTCCATGTCTGTAATTTAAGAGAGTAAATCAGCTGAAATTTGACACCTTCACTACGTGAGGGTAGTTTAGGGCGATAGAGATAAGCACTTTCAAACTGAGAAGTCATCCACAGTACTTTCTACCGAGGTTCCGAAATCTGTTCTAGTATCGATGTCCCAGCGAAAATGTTGTAATCTGCTAGGTTTGGGCCGCGGATATCTCAGCCCACATTCTCAATGGTCCATTCCACTTAAGTTAGAGCATTACTAGTAGTCAAGTGGGCGCCTAAGAATTACGAGCATCTCCTTCCACCGGAATCCCATCAGATTTGGAATGTGTACTATAGAGAAAACATTTCCAGCATGTATTTCCTGAAGTGTTCTGCAGGATGTTACAAGTAAGTGCTTACAGCAAAGTTTTATGCCCAGGGGCTTCACAGTTACTGCGTAAATGTACATCATACTTAGGACGGCCGTTAATCATCCGCCAATAGTCTAAGGTTTAGTAAGTTAGTGGAGCAGATTTAGGGATAAAATAGAGTGGTTTAGTCAGTCTTTATGGAGTTAGTTTGTGTGTGTAGAAAACCTGGAACATTTCATAATACTCAAAGTAAATACAAACTATACTACTGGATAAATTACGGAGATGATATCCGGACGTTTCGAGTGACATCCACCACTCTTCTTCAGCGTCACTAATGAACTAACAGAACTCGATAAAGCATATATGAGCAAGTCGAAAAACCGGTTGAACATGACAAGGGTCCATAACGTCATTGATATGACCACCGCCATATAAAAGAGATTTATTTTTATGGGAAAACGATCTGATTTTCACATATTTTGTTAGAAGTATCCTGAACCCTTACATATTAGATTGTCCTTGGTACTGAATATGCCTTGAATTAGGAAAAAGAACAACTACTAAATATGCAAAAAAAGCCATTTGTTGCCTGATTTGTATGAAATCCTACCTACATGCCAGAAATAATTGAAATCAGTTCTTCCTTTTCTGAGTCATGATGATTTCTAACAGAAATGCCACTGCAGTTTCAGAAGCGGCCGTTAGGGGACAAAAGGTAAATTAAGTTGCAGTACCAAGGACATATGTCAGGAGGCCCTTAATCGACTTTTGCCAACATATCAAATACCACGTGGGTGCGTATGTGTGTGGGCGTGTATGTGTGTTTGTTCATGTATTTGTGTGTGTTTGTATGTGTCTTCGTTTGTGGGTAGGTGTGTGTGTGTGTGTGTGTGTGTGTGTGCGTGTGTGTGTGCGTGTGTGTGTGTGTGTATGTGTGTGCGTGAGTTTGTTTGTTTGTTAGTTGGTGTATATCCGTGAGTGCTTTTGTGTGTCTATAGGTGTGCTTGTGTTCCTTTGTGTGTGTGTGTGTGTGTGTGTATGTGTGTGTGTGTGTGTGTGTGTGTGTGTTGTGTGTGTGTGTGTGTTGTGTGTGTGTGTGAGTGTGTGTGTGTGTGTGTGTGTGTGTGTGTGTGTGTGTTGTGTGTGTGTGTGTGTGTGTGTGTGTGTGAGTGTGTGTGTATGGGTGTGTGTGTGTGTTTGTGTGTTGTGTGTGTATTTGTGTGTGTGTGTGTGTGTGTGTGTGTGTGTGTGTGTGTTGTGTGTGTGTGTGTGTGTTGTGCGTGTGTTGTGTGTGTGTATTGTGCGTGTGTGTGTGTGGTTGTGAGTGAGTTTGTGCCTTTGCAGTTACAAATGGAGTTAAGCAAGGGTGCGTGCTTGCACCGACGCTGTTCAGCATGATGTTCACTGCCATGTTGTCTAATGCCTGCCGCGAGGATGATGCCAATCAGGTACCGTACTGACGGCAGACTCTTCAACTTGAGGAGACTTAAGGCCAAGACGAAGGTGAAGGTGACGTCTGTGCGTGACTTCCTGTTTGCAGACGACAGTGCGTTAAATGCTGCCTCAGAGGACTTGATGCAACAGAGTATGGATCGCTTTTCCTCTGCTGCTGACAACTTTGGTCTCACGATAAGCACTAAGAAAACAGAGGTCCTGTACCAACCTGCACCGCACAAGCCGTACGTGGATCCTGTCATTACTGTAAATGGGGAATCACTAAAGGCAGTTGCAAAATTCAAGTACCTTGGCAGCACACTCTCCAGGTCTGTAAACTCTAAAGACGATGAGGTTGACGCACGGGTCGCTCTGGCAAGTTCCTCCTTCGGACGTCTGCGAGCCTCAGTGTGGGAGAGGAGAGGCATTAGACTGAGCACGAAGTTAAAAGTGTACAGGGCAGTTGTGCTGCCATCACTACTGTACGCCTGCGAAACATGGATGATCTACGCACGTCATGCCAGAAAGCTCAATCGCTTTCACATAAACTGCCTGAAAAGACTCATGAAGATCACTTGGCAAGACAAAGTCTCAGACACGGAGATCCTCCAGCGGGCCGATCTGCCATGCATCCACACACTGCTGAGGAGAGCCCAAGTCAGATGGGCAGGCCACCTGGTAAGGATGCCTGACACACCGCTACCGAAGAGACTTCTGTATAGTGCACTGGCAGAAGGCAAGCGCTCAGTAGGAGGACAGAAAAAGCTCTTTAAGAGTTTCAAGATAGACATATCTACCTGGGAATCAGCATTTCAAAACCGTGCTGCCTGGCGCAGCCACATCAGCAGCGGGGCTACCCTCTACGAGCAAACCAGGATCGCAGAAGCCGTGAGGAAACGCGCTTCCAGAGCTGCCCCCACATCCCGGACTCCAGAAACCCACCTGTGCCCGACCTGTGGCAGAACCTTCAGAGCCCGTATAGGACTGGTGAGCCACAGCCGGACACACAAGACCTGATGTGATGTTCATTGGTCATCGTCGACTACGACGGACGAACAACAACAAACAACAACAACAAACAACAACCTGTGCGAGCTTGTGTGTGTGTCTACAGGTGTGCTTGTATGTGTGTTTGTATGCGTCTGTGTGTTGTTTGTGTCCGTGTGTGTGTGTGTGTTGTTTGTGTCTGTGTGTGAGTGAGTTTGTATATGTGTGTGTGTGTGTGTGTGTGTTTGTTTGTTTGTTTGTTTGTTTGTTTGTTTTATGTGCTTGTTTACCAGTGCGAGCTTGTGTGTGTCTACAGGTGTGCTTGTGTGTGTGATTGTATGTGTGTTTGTATGTGTATGTGTGTTATTTGTGTTCCTCTGTGTGTGTGTGCCCTTCGGTGCCCTGAAGCACTATTACACTAATCCCTGCACCGTTGAACAAAACAGATACATTTCGCTAAATGCGTACCGATAACTGAGGCACAGCTGGTACCGTAGATGGCTGAGGATTACCGCAAATCCAGTACAAGTAGGAAGGTGAACGGATCCTTACTTACACCTGGAGGAAAATCATAGTTAATAAGGTAAGAATAAGAATGCGTAAAAGAACCAAATGCAGAGAAGGCGACTCTCACTAACAGATATTTATCTTTTAGAATAGATCCAAAGAGTATACACAAAGTACTTCCATGAAAAATAGAGGTATTATTTCGGGTTTTTCTGTGTGATTGCTTATAATGGATGTGTCTGATATAATGTATGTGTCTGATTACGCTGGATCAAGATGATATCTGTAAGTTGTGTAGGTCTTTAAAAAAACGAGAGGCAAGGTTACATATGGGCCTTCTTGTACTGCTGCAGAACAGGGTTTCATGTTGAGTGGCAGCTTTCATGTAGAGATCATGGTGTAGTCTTGGTACTCTAGCAGCTTGTTATAGAGCTGCAGAGGATACGTCAAGAAAAGAACTGCGCATTTTGGTTAAGCGTCGGTCACAACCCGCCGTACGTGCTTCTGCGTGCTGTCTACGTGCAAAAACGTGGGCAAACGTAGGGCATTCGTGCGTGGTGAGTACCACCTCCATACGGAATCCTACGGATTTGGGAGTACGCAGACACGCCGTAGAACTGAAAGTGCATGTAAAACTTTTTCTGCGTGCGGTCTACGTATTAACCACCCGTGCGGGCGACGTGCGTACCCCGTACGTGCCGTGCGGAAGAAGCACGTGTGAGTACGGCCTCCTTACGGTAAAGTTGCAATCGCACAGAGATTGTATGTTGTAAGCACGTACAACTCACTTACCACTTGCGCAACGTACGATGCACGCAACCGCTAACGGCCAGACGTGGCGTGCAGACCCCACCCTTTCACCTTGCGCAACCGTGCGAGTGACGTTCCCCACGTTTTCAGAAAAAAACGTAGCAGACGTAGCCTCCCAAAAAACGTACGGACAAATAGCACTTACGGCGGGTTGTGACCAAGGCTTAATTTAGGCATGTCTAGCCTAACACAATAAAAAAATTCAATAATTCTTTTGCTTTGCATGATAGGACTCAAATAAATGCAGCGCCCTTGTTTTGTCGTCGTCCATCAGTGGCTCACCAGTCCAGAGGTTTTCTAGTCTGGCGTGCGTAGGTAGTCCATGTCTCGCAGGCATAGATTAGAGATGGCAGTACAACTGTTCCGTACACTTGCATCTTTTCAGTGTAATGACTCTCCCCTGACAAACAGGAACTCGTAAACACCCAAAAGAGGAGCTTGCTAGGGCGATTCCTGCACGGGCCAAATGGTCTATGTGTACAGATCTGGAGATTGAGCTGCCAACTTTTCAACTGCCTACATGTACAGGGTCTTACCATTGAAAGTGATGACAATTTCTACGTACTACAGAACCTATGCCAATGTCTAAATGTAACGTATGGGAGATGGAACATTAACGTATGTGCTTTATGTAAATTAAAAACCTAATTTGCATATCAATAGAAAAATGGTGCATTTAAAACTAGAGTCCCACAATCTCATACCTTCGCCAAATGATGTTAATCAGATTATTCCTCCTGATTATGCAAATAGGATACTCATTTGCATGAATTATATCAGTTGATTTACTTGATTATATTCTCGATCAAAAGACAGCCTTATCTTAACAAAGAAAGCCATTCTATCATTTCCTCATAAATTATGCAAATAAGGTCCTTATTTGAATAAGTTATGTTTAATGATGTTCACCTTTACTTAACTTTCAAATACCTCAAGTATGAAATTCCAGGCAGTTACTATTATGGAATTATAACATTTTCTCATTAATTATGCAAATTAAGTGTTAATTTACATAATCAATATCTGCCTGTGTTTCTCTTGTTCTCAATTACATATGTCACAAGCTTGAATAGTCCTATAATGTAATGCAGCTGATTTATAGAATTTCCTCATTAATTATGCAAATTACATCCATATTTGCATAATTGTCACATAATTATGTCAAGCGTCACTTAAGCTACCTACATACCAAAAATCATGAAGATCCGTCCACCGGTTCTTGAGTTATCCTCTTATGAATATTTTCAAAGAAATGCCCCTGCAGTTCCTGAGCAAGCCGCTAGGGGGCCCAAACCTATGTCACTTCTTCCCCAGCACAAGTCTTACCTACCATCCAAATTTCGTGACCCTAGCACGTCCAGATCACGAGATATCAAAACCGGAAGTTCAGCTGCAGTACCATAAGAAGCCGCTAGGGGGCCCAAAATCTAATCATTTCGAGGTCTCATCAAGACCTACCCACCTACCAAATATGAAGTCAATGCATTTAAGCCTTCTCAAGTTATCGTGTTTACAGACAGACAGACAGACAGACAGACAGACAGACACACACACGAACGCCTACGAAAACATAACCTTCTTGGCGAAGGTAATTATTGGTAGCTTATGAGAAATAGTTGTAAGTTGCACTATGCATAAATTATCTAAATGTCAATGATTGAATAGAAAGTTAGACTGCCCCTACGACTTTCAGCTACGTGACTGAGCGATTAAAGTGGAATTTATTTAAGGATATTATCATATCCTCGGGTGACGTTGACCAATCAGAAGGCTCCATTCCACATGGCTTATGACGCCGTAATGTCACAAATAGAGTAAAAACAGGTCATTATTCATCCTAATACATACATCAAACAACACAATAATCACCCGCAATTGACCTTGGGTGACCCAAATAGAACACAACTCTGTTAAAAAAAAGTCCACAAAGAACTTGAGTCATGTTCCAATGACCTCGGGTGACTCCAATGAGAACACGTGTTCTCTGCTGATGACCCAAATAGAACACGACCCTGCTCCAGCGACCTCAGGTGACTCCATATGGAACACATGTTGTATTTAAAGTTCTTATGTGTTATACAGGAATGTGTCACTCTTTACTGGGTAAGTTTTGATAGCCTATATGATAATAGCTCACTCGGTAGCTTTATTCGGTGGTTATAGCAACTGACAAGGCTTTATCACACCATATTCACCTCGGGGCGGGTCATTAACCCTTAAATATACACAAAACGAATAGAGAAGATCATTCATTAAAATAAATTATACCAGTTAATGAACAAGACAAAAGAACAAACTTAACAAAAAGCTCTGAATATTTCTTGTAGTCAGGAGGTCTCCGAACTCTTGCTGATAGCAGGTAGGCAAAGAAGGAAAAGTGAGCAAAGAAACATCCCAGACTGCGGTGATGGGTTGGCGTAGCCTATTATTAGCGCACGGATCGATACGGCCTCTATCCAGGCATAGTTGTCACTTTGTTGTAGAGGTGTCGACTTCAAAGGCTGATGATCGGTTTATCGATTTTCCTACAGGTGATGACAGATATGACACATTTCCATGCAGATTGCTGATGTAAGACCCAACTCACATTTTCCTACTCTCCTGACGCCCTCCTACACATCCCATAATATTTGATAACCCAAACCGATGATTCTACTAGAACACTGCCTGCAGCTTCAACGGAGAAGCCTTTCAGATTTTGTGTTCAAGAACTAATGTTTTCAATGACTTCCATTGCAAAACCATTGGCCCCAGTAACACGTTAAGAACTTTTACGTAACAATTAACAAAGTGTA
>NW_017804154.1:288261-295353 GCF_001625305.1 Branchiostoma belcheri | reverse complement strand
GGTAAAGTTGCAATCGCACAGAGATTGTATGTTGTAAGCACGTACAACTCACTTACCACTTGCGCAACGTACGATGCACGCAACCGCTCACGGCCAGACGTGGCGTGCAGACCCCACCGTTACACCTTGCGCAACCGTGCGAGTGACGTTCCCCACGTTTTCAGAAAAAAAACGTAGCAGACGTAGCCTCCCAAAAAACGTACGGACAAAAAGCACTTACGGCGGGTTGTGACCAAGGCTTAATTTAGGCATGTCTAGCCTAACACAATAAAAAATTCCAATAATTCTTTTGCTTTGCATGATAGGACTCAAATAAATGCAGCGCCCTTGTTTTGTCGTAGTCCATCAGTGGCTCAGCAGTCCAGAGGTTTTCTAGTCTGGCGTGCGTAGGTAGTCCATGTCTCGCAGGCATAGATTAGAGATGGCAGTACAACTGTTCCGTACACTTGCATCTTTTCAGTGTAATGACTCTTCCCTGACAAACAGGAACTCGTAAACACCCAAAAGAGGAGCTTGCTAGGGCGATTCCTGCACGGGCCAAATGGTCTATGTGTACAGATCTGGAGAGTGAGCTGCCAACTTTTCAACTGCCTACATGTACAGGGTCTTACCATTGAAAGTGATGACAATTTCTACGTACTACAGAACCTATGCCATATCTAAATGTAACGTATGGGAGATGGAACATTAACGTATGTGCTTTATGTAAATTAAAAACCTAATTTACATATCAATAGAAAAATACCATGGTGCATTTGAAATTATTGGTAGCTTATGAGAAATACTTGTAAGTTGCACTATGCATAAATTATCTAAATGTCAATGATTGAATAGAAAGTCAGACTGCCCCTACGACTTTCAGCTACGTGACTGAGCGATTAAAGTGGAATTTATTTAAGGATATTATCATATCCTCGGGTGACGTTGACCAATCAGAAGGCTCCATTCCACATGGCTTATGCTTGACGCCGTAATGTCACAAATAGAGTCAAAACAGGTCATTATTCATCCTAATACATACATCAAACAACCGCAATTGACCTTGGGTGACCCAAATAGAACACAACTCTGTTAAAAAAAGTCCACAAAGAACTTGAGTCATGTTCCAACGACCTCGGGTGACTCCAATGAGAACACGTGTTCCCTGCTGATAACCCAAATAGAACACGACCCTGCTCCAGCGACCTCAGGTGACTCCATATGGAACACATGTTGTATTTAAAGTTCTTATGTGTTATACAGGAATGTGTCACTCTTTACTGGGTAAGTTGTGATAGGCTATATGATAATAGCTCACTCGTTAGCTTTATTCGGTGTTTATAGCAACTGACAAGGCTTTATCACACCATATTCACCTCGGGGCGGGTCATTAACCCTTAAATTTACACAAAACGAATATAGAAGATCATTCATTAAAATAAATTATACCAGTTAATGAACAAGACAAAAGAACAAACTTAACAAAAAGCTCTGAATATTTCTTGGAGTCAGGAGGTGTCCGAACTCTTGTTGATAGCAGGTAGGCAAAGAAGGAAAAGTGAGCAAAGAAACATCCCAGACTGCGGTGATGGGTTGGCGTAGCCTATTATTAACGCACAGATCGATACGGCCTCTATCCAGGCATAGTTGTCACTTTGTTGTAGAGGTGTCGACTTCAAAGGCTGATGATCGGTTTATCGATTTTCCTACAGGTGATGACAGATATGACACATTTCCATGCAGATTGCTGATGTAAGACCCAACTCACATTTTCCTACTCTCCTGACGCCCTCCTACACATCCCATAACATTTGATAACCCAAACCGATGATTCTTCTAGAACACTGCCTGCAGCTTCAACGGAGAAGCCTTTCAGATTTTGTGTTCAAGAACTAATGTTTTCAATGACTTCCATTGCAAAACCATTGGCCCCAGTAACACGTTAAGAACTTTTACGTAACAATTAACAAAGTGTATTTAAGAATCTTAGAAAACAGCACCAAACGTTACTCATTCATTTTCATTAATTTTCAAGCCCTGTTTTGATTTTTGTGTAAAAAAATGCACTTTGGCAGTTTTAGAGTAAAAAAAAGTCTCTTCGAATTCGCTAATTCAGAAATTTCTATACTTTTACTACAAAGCTTCCGACATGCTATTTATTCCAACTTGTCGAATAAACAGCTATTAGCAGATTTTACGATATGTTGGACACACCAATCGATTCCTTCTGTACATGCCGTATCCTGCTCTTGCGTATATTTATATATCTATCAATAAATATGGTCAAATATAATTGTTGCGAGGCTGATCAATGCTGTTAATTCTAGACACCAGGACATTCTCCTTGCACATCGATAATATTTTGCAAGGATTTAAAAATATATATACAAAGATTGTTTGTTGATTGTGTAAGATGTTGCATACAGACTGGAAGTATTTGCGGATTTTGCACTCCATGTGTTTTAGCTAGTGGTCAAACGTAGAACAGATGTTAAAAACGTCTCAGGTATGAACCAATGGAAGTTGAAGTTTACTTGATATCGCCCCCTAGCGTTTTCTATCACACGATGCCCACAAATATATCCTACAAACGTTAAAACATTAGATTTACTGATGCAATCAATCTTAATGAATTGGATTCGCCTATTTTGTTATACATGTCATGATATATAACTGTGTTTTATTCTTGGTCATAAGAGTTATACATATTATCAGAGATATTTACATCGTACGTAATAATATTCTTTGATATTTTACTACTCCAAAGCAACTGCAAAAATGGATTTTTACGATACATACCAACGCAAACTACACGCACGACTACGTTTTGTCTTAAAAGGAGTATAAAAGATTTAAGATCATTTTCATATTTCGATGAAAGACCATTGTCATTGAGACAGTGTCACATGTCCCCCTGCATTTTTGCTGGCTGCTTCTCTGCAGTATTCTCGGGTTCTGTCAAGACGAAATGATTCACGTTTTCTAATTAGGATCTGACACGTCATTTCAAAGTAATAACAGTATGTTATCCGGAGTCATGATAAATGTACAAATATATGAACGTATAGAAGAGCAAATATAGCAAATATGTGGGCAATTCTCGGTGGTCTCAATTACTGATTTTATCAGCACATTGCCTCGGAGCTGTGGGCTGAAATTGGGAGAATCAATCGGCAGGTTTATAGCAGCGGTGTGCGGCGGTGTGCCCCAATTATCCCGTGATCGTGCCGTCATTCATCACAAATTGGTTTGGAATTCAAATGCATGAGTTAGGGAAATAGTTTGGGAAACACATATCACGCCCACACATGAACAGCCGAGGAAGATACCTGGTCTATAAAACACATTCCGGCTAGAAGGATTTGGTTTTGGCAATGTTAGTATGTCTGTCTGTAAATAACTCGAGAAGGTTTAAATGGATTGTCTTGATACGTGGGTGACTGAGTAGATCTTGATGAGACCTTTTAATGATGCGGCTTGTTATGGAACTGCAGCGGAACTTAGCATGGGTTTATCATGGTAGATAGCTCTTCTGCTGGGAAAGAAGTGACGTACGTTTGGCCCCCTAGCTTGTTTTGGAACTGCAGGGGCATTTGTTAAAGAAATGTTTAATGGAGAGTAACTCAAGAACTGACAGATTGTCGTGACTTTTGGTATGTAGCTTAAGCGATAGATGGTAGTTATGCATATAAGGCTATAATTTGATTTGCACATTTAATAAAGAAATATTTTACAAGGTGTTTGAACAATTACAACATTGGAAATCCCGTATCGGACCTGGAAACACCGTTCTCAATGCGATGTCATCGTCGCCAAAAACGGGCGAACAACAAGATTTTTGTCAACAACCCTTTTACACGCTAACAAGAAAACCAAATGTTACTATATTTTAAGGCAATATTTATTGCATACATTATTGAACAGCTCAAATAAATCTTCGAAGGCGCTGTGTTGTTACATGGCTGAGTTGGGACTTGCATGTAAAGTGTATGTTTGTGATGCAGAATCACGTCGCTGATGAAGTAGGACATGATAAGGAAAATTTCCTCCCACGACCTTCATTTTCACCGCCTCCGCATACAGTGGGAGGGGGGCACTTAACCGGAGTAAAGAGGTGCACCGTGTTAACTACACTATAATGGAGTCCATCACACCACCGGGAGAAGTTCAGGGTTATCGTCTATTTAGGCCAAAGCAAGTAAATTTTTGGGATGACATCCTCCGCAGACCCCAAATCTAATGCGAGAGGGCGAAAGAAAACAAGGCCGGCCGAAAAAAAACAAGGTTCCTACGTTTTAGAATTTCGGCTCAATCATTGTACAAATGGTTTTAATTCAGTTGGAATATCACGTATACACAGCCAACATCACATATCACTGCATCAACGTAAGAAACAAAATACTATATCAGAGCCTTTTCTTGTCACCTCTCTTTATAGTTATACGCCATTCACCTTCCAGCATGGCAACAGACATCTTGGCCCATTTTCGGCATGGTGACCACTGTCAGAAGGAAACAAAATGTTTTTCCCCGAAATTAGGCGAGCATTAATGCGCGAGATAATGCCATCCATAAAAATAAGTTGCTGTGGCCTTACGTAAGGGGACGAAAGTGACTAAATATTCTTCTCTGCTCCCGTAGTTGACTTGATAACACGAAATGGTGGTTGCGTTCTGAAACTGAACTGAACTGACTCTGTTCTCCTTGCAACTTTTTCATAAATTTGCTAGGATTCGGTCCCAGACGTGAACTAGAGTTCCCCGATCTCATACCTTCGCAAAAAGATGTCAATCTTTATGACTAACAAAGTAAAGATTATCCCTCCTGATTATGCTAATGGTTCCTAATTTGCATGAATTATATCAGTTGATGACATTCTCCACCAAAAGACGGCCTTATCCTTACAAAGTTCACCTTCACTTAACTTTCAAATACTCCAAATATGAAATTCCAGGCAGTTACCATTATTCTTTTTAAAAATACAAGCATATATTACCCACAGCCACATGACAAATGCTCATCTGCCTTGGCTACTTATTATTATTATCATCATTATTACCAAAAATAAATTTTCATTTTTTAGTTGACAGCGGCCACGTATAAGCCAAACGTCATAATTTTTGTAGTTAGGCCACACTGATTTAATTTTATGGATGACATCCGCGCGCGCATTGATTTTCGCTTGTTCTCCAAAAAAAAAAAAATCATGTCTTTTGAGGCTTCACGGAACTCCGGAACTCGGCTGGAACTCGGTACAGACTGCCGACTCATGAATGCCGCAAAAGGGCGGCTTATCGTAAAACTTCTTTTGTACTACCGCAAAACATCAATTTTGTCGTAAATGAACCTTTTGCACATGCGTACTAGCTACAATAACAATGTAAACCGGGAAGTTTGCAATATGGCGGCAGCGTCCTCCTCAAAAATTACGTCAAAGTGCAGAGGAAAACTGGAGGCGTTGTTGTCGAATGGTATGCCATCGACATTGGCGAGGGGGATGTAACGTTTGCCTAGCTTTACGAGCGACTTGTGGTAGCCAGCGAGTATCGCCCGGACAGACGTCTTTTCCAGAGCGGCCACAACGATGAGAGAAATGGGAGAGGAGTTGAGGTGGCCTTTTGGGTCAGGCCATGCCATTTTTCAGTTCGGCTGTTTTGTACGTATTGTTGTTGACAAAACTGGCCTGCAACAACTAAAGCCGAAGATTGTCAGCAGAAGTCAGCTTTTGAGGTAAGAATAGTTCAGTTATTTTTTTTTGTTTGCTTTGTTTTTCTGATTTTGATCGAGAATCTGGGAACGCAGCAAAATTTTATGGGGAGGGGCGCGTACACGTGTTATGATACAGACAAAATAAAGTTGTTAATGATTTACAGTAGTTGTATGTAGATTATAATGTTGTAATCATATGGAAAATTTCCAACAAGATGCATTTCTTCATGCAATTTTTTTCGATTTTCTGTTGGGTGGTTTTTTTTAATATTGAGCTCTCGCAAATTTTCACAAAATTTCCTCTTTGAAAAATGATTTTTATTTCTCTGTTTCATATCCGTTTTGTGCAGGGCTCTTTCATGTAGTGCACCAGGTGTATTACTACTCTGCGCAAGTCAAGTCTAGGGCACTGACCATTCTGCCACTGGTCTGCTGGATGTGTGGGGAAACAACACGCTTCCCATCCCTCCAGAGAACTGCAAGAGTTTCAGTGCATTCACCCAGTGTGCCATGTAGGTTAAATATTATTGTGTACCTCATGTTTTAATTGTACATTCATTCTCACCTGTATTAGTAATGTTGTAACTTACAATACACTGTACTTCAATTTTATTTGGAAACATACATTCCAAGTAAATCAATTTTGCATACCATGTCATTTTTCTGTAGGTGTGCAAAGCTGGTGTTGGAGAGCGTACAAGAGTGAAGAGAAAGCTGAAGAGGAAGAGATCTAGAGAGGAAGAAGATGGACCACTAACTTTCAGGTGGGTACTGTTTCTCCTCTACCTTTTACATTTCATCTATTCAATCCCCTTGTTGTATGCACTTCTACAGGGTATAAAGTATAAACTATATACTGTATATATAATGTATATATCTACCTTTTACGTTTTTCTGTAGGGAGAGAAAACTGTGAAGGAGGAAGCTGCAAAGAAGGAAGCTGCGAAGGAGGAAGCTGCAAAGGAGGAAGCTGTGAAGGAGGATGAGACCAGAATAAGATGATCTACATCTACCTCCTGCAAATAAAAACTTGTTTATTTGATGCAGTCACTGTGTCCTGTGGTTCAATCCGCATTACCGGCTTTGTATTCCTGTGGTTAAGCAGCTATTTTTTTTTGGTCTGGATTTTTTTTTCGTCCCTCTCGCATTAGTTTTGTGGTCCCCAGAGGATGTCATCCATAAAATTAAATCAGTGTGGCCTTAGTTGAGTCCAGATTGGGAACAGGTTATCAAAATGGGCAGTATAAAAATTCTACAGTCTTTTTTCTCATGTGGCATCATTAGAAGACTAAAATACAATATATATAAATCATAATCATCATATCGGCCTTGTATATTCTTTCTGCATGTTATCTATGAAAATTCTCGTCCTGAAACTAAATGTCGTGGAGAGGCATCGCAAGT
>NW_017804154.1:277948-288241 GCF_001625305.1 Branchiostoma belcheri | reverse complement strand
ACTGACAGATTGTCGTGACTTTTGGTATGTAGCTTAAGCTATAGATGGTAGTTATGCATATAAGGCTATAATTTGATTTGCACATTTAATAAAGAAATATTTTACAAGGTGTTTGAACAATTACAACATTGGAAATCCCGTATCGGACCTGGAAACACCGTTCTTAATGCGATGTCATCGTCGACAAAAACGGGCGAACAACAAGATTTTTGTCAACAACCCTTTTACACGCTAACAAGAAAACCAAATGTTACTATATTTTAAGGCAATATTTATTGCATACATTATTGAACAGCTCAAATAAATCTTCGAAGGCGCTGTGTTGTTACATGGCTGAGTTGGGACTTGCATGTAAAGTGTATATTTGTGATGCAGAATCACGTCGCTGATGAAGTAGGACATGATAAGGAAAATTTCCTCCCACGACCTTCATTTTCACCGCCTCCGCATACAGAGGGAGGGGGGCACTAAACCGGAGTAAAGAGGTGCACCGTGTTAACTACACTATAATGGAGTCTATCACACCACCGGGAGAAGTTTAGGGTTAGGCCACACCAAGTAAATTTTATGGATGACGTCCTTTGGAGACCCTAAATCTAATGCGAGAGGGCGAAAAGAAAACAAGAAGGGCCCTAAAAAACAAGATGCCTAGATTAGAAATATACTAATGTAAGGACACAAATTGAATGAGGTGACACAGTGTAACAAGCAAGAAGTCTTTTATTCATCATCAAAACAGCAATAAATCAGGTGGAATAGCAGTTGTCGTCCTGTCCTGTTTTTTCATCACATTTTTGCAGGTCTGCAGAAACAAAGCGCTGTCGTGACTCTTTGGTTATAGTTACAGGAAGCGGAAGCGGTTTTTTTCTAGGAATAGGCCAAAATCAATGCGCGCGCGGACGTCATCCATAAAATTTACTTGGTGTGGCCTTATCGTCTATTTAGGCCAAAGCAAGTACATTTTTGGGATGACATCCTCCGCAGACTCCAAATCTAATGCGAGAGGGCGAAAGAAAACAAGGCCGGTCGAAAAAAACAAGGTTCCTACGTTTTAGAATTTTGGCTCAATCATTGTACAAATGGTTTTAATTCAGTTGGAAAATCACGTATACACAGCCAACATCACATATCACTGCATCAACGTAAGAAACAAAATACTATATCAGAGCCTTTTCTTGTCACCTCTCTTTATAGTTATCTGCCATTCACCTTCCAGCATGGCAACAGACATCTTGGCCCATTTTCGGCATGGTGACCACTGTCAGAAGGCAACAAAATGTTTTTCCCCGAAATTAGGCGAGCATTAATGCGCGAGATAATGCCATCCATAAAAATAAGATGCTGTGGCCTTACGTAAGGGGACGAAAGTGACTAAATATTTTTCTCTGCTCCCGTAGTTAACTTGATAACACGAAATGGTGGTTGCGTTCTGAAACTGAACTGAACTGAACTCCTTGCAACTTTTTCATAAATTTGCTAGGATTCGGTCCCAGACATGAACTAGAGTTCCCCGATCTCATACCTTCGCAAAAAGATGTCAATCTGTATGACTAACAAAGTAAAGATTATCCCTCCTGATTATGCTAATGCTTCCTAATTTGCATGAATTATATCAGTTGATGATATTCTCCACCAAAAGACGGCCTTATCCTTACAAAGAAAGCCATTCTATCATTTCCTCATAAATTATGCATATGAGGTCCTTATTTGAATGAGTTATGTTTAAGGATGTTCACCTTCATTTAACTTTCAAATACTCCAAATATGAAATTCCAGGCAGTTACCATTATTCTTTTTAAAAATACAAGCATATATTACCCACAGCCACATGACAAATGCTCATCTGCCTTGGCTACTTATTATTATTATCATCATTATTACCAAAAATAAATTTACGTTTTTTAGTTGACAGCGGCCACGTATAAGCCAAACGTCATAATTTTTGTAGTTAGTTGAGTCCAGATTGGGAACAGGTTATCAAAATGGGCAGTATAAAAATTCTACAGTCTTTTTTCTCATGTGGCATCATTAGAAGACTAAAATACAATATATATAAATCATAATCATCATATCGGCCTTGTATATTCTTTCTGCATGTTATCTATGAAAATTCTCTTCCTGAAACTAAATGTCGTGGAGAGGCATCGCAAGTCATACATAGTTCTAGCGATTCAGATCGATGTAATAAAATTGAAATTATAATGCATTGCCAAAAACATTACTTAATCCCGATGGTTTATTGCTTCTAGAAGAAAAGCAATAATGTACAGAACACATCTATCACTGTGACAATACTTCGCGTTACGTACCATGAAATATTGTTACCAAAATCTCGACCAATATCAATCTTTAAACACTCTTTGGCGAGATTACGATCATTTGTCAGTTGCTGCCAATTGTAGCATCTTTTAGCAGTTTGTATTGGGGCGGGATAATATTTGCAAATCCACAAAGGCCACAATGTTATAATTGCAACATTCTATCTCTCTGTCCCCCCGATAAAAGTGCCGTCTGCATTGAGTAGCGACTGTTAGAGTTGACAGTCGGTATTGTAATAAAGTAACGCTCTGCAGTCATCATCGGTTACCCACGACAGGAGACGCCATCTTGCGGGGACTGGTGACGGTAGATTGACAGGGTGGTTGTCAGCGAGAGGCGCCACTAGCTACACTGTCCGTCTGACAACTACATCTTCTAAGATAAGTGGTTGCATTCAAATAAGTACAACTGTCAGAACAGACTGCGCCAAATTATAGACATTTTTGGCAGCCTCCGACTCGTGTCCTAGACAACCTAGTCA
Source organism: Branchiostoma belcheri (assembly GCF_001625305.1). Taxonomy (NCBI): domain Eukaryota; kingdom Metazoa; phylum Chordata; class Leptocardii; order Amphioxiformes; family Branchiostomatidae; genus Branchiostoma; species Branchiostoma belcheri. The sequence goes on along the minus strand of NW_017804154.1, from coordinate 285,441 downwards.
TAAGTTTAAAGAAGCTCTCTACGGCAGAAGCGGGAATTATGATCCATTAAAGAAAAAATTGTTATGCTGGAATCCAGTTGTTTGTGCCATATTTACCATAAGTTGAGGCCTGATTACAGGGAAAACATTATAGAGATCAAAACTGTAAAAACCACGGAAAGACCATTTCGACAACCCCAATTTCATTAAAATCAATCAACATGGCAGGAGAACATTGTACTTAAATGCGCACTGTGTGTTGATGGGGAAGATAATATACAAAAGTTCAAAATGTTTCATGGATGAATGATGTCCCTGAACTCTTATTCGTCTGATCTATTTGTTCTGCCTAAGATCATGTTCGTCTGTTAGACATGACTGTCCCGTAGAGTGTCCATGATCCCGTAGAGTGTACATGATCCCGTAGAGTGTACATGATCCAGTAGAGTGTACATGTTCCCGTAGAGTGTACATGATCCTGTAGAGTGTACATGATCCCGTAGAGTGTACATGTTCCCGTAGAGTGTAGATGATCCTGTAGAGTGTAGATGATCCCGTAGAGTGTACATAATCTCCTAGAGTGTACATGATCCCGTAGGGTGTAGATGATCCCGTAGAGTGTAGATGATCCCGTAGAGTGTACATAATCTCCTAGAGTGTACATCATCCCGTAGGATGTAGATGATACCGTAGAGTGTAGATGATACCGTAGAGTGTAGATGATCTCAAAGAGTGTACATGATTTCGTACAGTGTACATGATCCCGTAGAGTGTGCATGATCCCGTAGAAAGTACATGATGACGAGCGGAGACAATGCCACTTTTTGTCACTATTAACCTCCTACGATTGGAGCTTGCTACGTACTCATTTCCACATTTGACAAATGATGACATTCATGTAAAATGCATTTGACTTGTACCTGTTTTTATTTGGTAGACCCCGGGCCAATAGTTACACCTTTAATGTTTATTGTGTACATAAGAATATTGGGTGATCGAAATGCTTCTGTGCTGTGAAAAAATGCAATCGAATGTACTAAATTTTAATTGATAATCCTAGAAATTGATTGATTGTTGCTGCTGACCAAAGGTTGTTTTTTTTACTTTAGTCTTACTGTTTTTCTCGGTGGACCTACATTTTTCTTCATATCGACTCCCCAGGAACTGATCGCTACTGCGTCAGCCTCCAATCTATTCTTGTCGCAGCAAAAGGATAGTATAACAAGGATACTTGAATACTGCTAATGATACTGCCTCAAAAACAGCATCGACAATTATGGTGTCTCAGTAGGTTCTAGTTAATATACCACAGCTGAGAGTGAAATACCAAAGTTTGGTCACACTAAGAACAATTTGTGTTGTCCATTTAACACCAAAAGTATTCTCCTTTGCCGCAGACTTGCCACTTTCGATCCCGGATCTGTAACAGGTTTAGAGGACCACAGAAAACCGGGTTACTCTTAGAGCCCCAGGCTATATATTGAATAACCTTTGGACACTTCTCATGTGGATGGAGATCCGGGTCAGTCTTGAATCAATAAGATGAAGCAATTCCAGAATGGAGGGTATGGAAGTGGTATTGATCTTTGTGAAGCTAATGGACTGTATCATGGGTCAGCGGAGTGACAGTGTTCACAAAGTAATCGTTAAGTCACCACAAGGCTACGGGAAGTGGTCTAGGGCAGCAGTTAAGACATTTATTCAGTACAAAAAACAAACAAACAGACAAACACACAAACCTATGGTAGACAAAGAAAAGATAATTGTCTTGATTTTTAAAATCTTATTATTATGGGAGGTGGACTGCGAACGCGCTCCGAACTGCATCTATTTTGGTCTAAAAAAAAACAATCGATAAGAAATACCTTGGGGGGTGGTTTGGACCGGATAGAAGCTTGGTACTTGTGAAAAGTGGTGTAAAAAGATCACGCCTGAGAACATTTTCCACTGTAAGAAATCTAGATAAGTCTTTATTATGTAAGGGTATTGCTAAAACTGTCCAATGTCAAAATACATTTACTATTGATAATGCTTCAATTTGGACATCAAAGTTAGGCACTATATGTTAGAAATAGGGAAGAGACACAGTCGGAATTCGTTTTCATAATTTTTTTTTCAAAAATTAGTCTACTATAATTTACCAAGATCACGGTACTTTTCACTCGTCCCTGTCCTGTATCAGTTAGCGGAGTTCTGATGTTTCTAATGTTTCTGAATCTGGTATTGATAGAACTAAAAACGGAGTTAGAGCCAGGTTCCTACTGTAATTATGAACAATAATCGTCAGAATAGAGTAGTAATGTTGCACGATGGAATTTCTAATTCTGTGCGGTCGACAAAGCCTTGCGACATGGTGCCATGATTGTGGATTCCTGCCTTTCACCCTCCCAACTCATCAGTTTGCCATTCTAACCATGACCTGCCAAAACTAGACATGATAAATGTTCTGTGTCTTTCACAACTAAGGCCAGACTGGCATGGCGGTATTCCGCTCAAGATTGTGACCTACTTCAACTAACTGAACTCAATGTTCCATTCTGTTTGGTTGACTGATAGACGTAATTGTCTCCATCCAGGCCCAAACAAACAGGACGACACAGCGTTGGACACAAGCAGGAGATTTCGTCCTTTTTTTGCGAGCCACTCACATGAATTGGGCTGGTGCTCGTTCCGTCAGTTCCGTATGTATGGTATATAATACATTAAAATTGATAAGGGAACAATGGAAATAAAATGGAGCAAAATTAGATATTAAAAACCTTTTCTGCTAAGTTTATATTTGCTTGGAGCTCCTAAAGTTGTCCACAGAGTTTGTTCAGAGTTTGTTCTTAAATTTCTGGAATTCCTCGCAATCGAACTTATAATATACACTTTCAGGCTCGCCCCAGAGGCGTATGAAGCCTGCCGCAAACATTGGCATCACTGAAAGCATGTTTGGGGCAGGCCCACAATTTAACAGCCTACAATACCAACAAGAATTGATAGAGGGCTCTCCATGTAGATTCATAGCTTCTTCAATTGGTCCTGATATGAACAATATATCGTGCAGGTAGGTCCTGTTATCGTATTTTGCACAATAGAATATCACCAGTTTCTAGTTAAAATATTTATGACCATCCATATTTTCTCGAGAGAGTATTTTTCATTCTCATCTATCTTTTCCACAAAAATACTCTTTCCTTATGCTGTGTATTGGTGCCCTCACTCAAGCTGTCAATCTGTGAACAAAAAAGGTTTCAACAATGCAGAATTTGCAGGTCAAGGAAGAGAAATGCCTGTCTGATGTATGTTACTGACGTCTTGCGGTAGGATATTTTTATGTTTGCTATGCATTTTCTTGTGCTTTTATTTGGCAGAGTTTATTCTGTACCCCTTGGCAAGACAAATACCATGCCACTTACGCTTAACCATACCTTTTACTGTCATTATATGTATTACTGTCATACTGTATAACAACTTATACTAATAACGCAGATAAAAGCTCTCGTTCATGCTCACGCCATCCTCTTTATATCAGAGCAAAAAAGAGAACTAGCTTCTAGGCTTTATTAAGCAATTGGGATTCACCCAACTTAACATTCGATAATTGAGTTGTCAATTAGTTGTCTAATCTACCCCAAACATGTCTGTAGTAATTTAAGGGCAGAGGTCTTAATTAAGGCCAGGGTCAAGAGGCCAGGGATAGTCTGTTAGTAACAGGTTATATCCACGTGCGGTAACTCTCAAAACAAGCAATATGTTGCGATATGTAACCCGTATCAACCAATTAGCCCATGTTGATTTGATTATATGGATGACATCCTCCGGGAACCCCAAAATTGATGCGCGCGTGCGAATAAAAAAAAAGTTGTGCAAAAAAAAAAGTTGTTTTCATTATGAAATCTACGTGGTCATGAGGGTTGAACAAATGGGACAGAATATGGTTTGGCGAATAATCTAGTCTTGAAGTTCATTTCTTTACAATTTCGTCTTTTTTCGTTTGATGTTGGCATTCTACGACATTGGTATGGTTTTTTTGTAACTTACGGTATATTTTTTGCTCATTTTGCAACTGTTTTCTACGATTTACAGTATGGTTGAAAACTTTTTTTTTTGAAACGGCCGAAAATTCATGCGCGCGCGGATGTCATCCATATAATAAAATCAACATGGCCTTAGTAACAATTCAGTTCTTTTCTGATCTAAGTATACAAAAGCTGGATTTTCATTTACTTCGAAGATAAAAATTAAGAATGAAACTTTTAATGGCTGAAAATTATCTACAAACCGGTACTGCAAGTATACATGTCGTCTTTAATTGCATTGCGCATCGAAATCGCTGCTTGCTGTTTGTTCGACTTAGTTCATTGCAACGGAAATTCACAAAAATCACTACCATCCGTCAACCGGTTCTAGAGTTATCGTCATTTGAAGATTTTTTTCTTTGCCCCTGTATTTCCAAAGCGAGCTGCTAGGGGGTCCAAACTCACGTCGATTTTATCTATGATGTAAAATCCATTACCCTAGGGTGTCCAGATCACGAGATCTTAGGCCTTGGAAAAATGTTGTGTTTTCTGTTTCGGTTCACGGAAAATTAGGATCGGTAGCTAGGAATTATCGTTTTATGTCTTTTTTCAGACTTTAGCAATCTTTATGCAAGAATCCAACATATACAACATAGTTTTTAAAAAGTAAAAATTGCATAAGGAAACTTATATTTCCAAGTCAATGTTGGAAAACAAATTGTACAACGTTTCATCACTTGGGTGTCAGATCATGGAGCTTGAAAATCTTGATCAGCTTGAAAAATTTATGTCCCCTGCATGGGTCAACACAAAGACGGGTAGGGTCGGCATTTTTTTCTACGGTCGATCGGGAAACAGGAAAAGCAACATGTTTTTCCTAGGCCGTATAACCCGACGTTCTGCTGCAGTAAAAGACCAAGCCGCTATGTTGCGCAAAATCTAAAGTAAACCAAATATCAAGCCGGTCCATCTAGGTCCTCTTGGCTTATTGTATTCACAAACACACACACACGCACGCACACACACATACACACAAACACACACACACACACAGACACAGATACACACACACACATAAATACACACACACACACACGCACGCACACACACACACACACACATACATACACACACACACAAACACACACAAACACAGATACACACACACACACGCACGCACACACACACACACGCGCAGATACACACACACACACGCACGCACACACACACACGCAGACACACACACACACACACAAGGTAAATATTGTAAATACGAGATAATAAATGCAATCACTTCTGAAAAATTGTGGATTAAGTGGATGCTACTTTAAAAAGTCTGACTTGTCAGAGAGTTTCTCCAGTAGCATGATGTATTTTGTATCTGACTAAGAGAAATCACGGCAGGCCTTTATTGAGGCGGCAGCTATGTTTACACCATACATTCTAAAAAGGTCATCGAGCAGTTTGCTTCCTCGTCTTGGCGGTATCGGCATACGTCATTCTACACGAGTTCAGTTACAAAGATCGCAAAGTTCGTGCTTCCGCTTCCTTCACCCACAACTACTGTCAAATTGCGGAGGGATCAAAGTTATGTCAACTGACACCTCCGGCGACTTCTGTACATGCTTATCTCGCAATCAGGCCGTCTGTCAGACAGGCGTTAAGTGCAATATTCCAGCGATATTGATTCTTGAATACCGGCCTGGGGGAAAGGCGAAAACGTGCAATTCAATATTTCTACATTTCTACTAAAAGAGTTTATGAAGATGGAAACGTTCAGTAAATAAATCAAGTTTTACCCACTGATTATGAAGGGAATATCTTATGTTCTGGAAAGGGATGTTGCTTTGTGTTTTTTCCAAATCATGTTAGTAATCAGTTAAAGAATTGAATAAATTCATTTCTTCATGAAATATTTTTTCTGAGTAGAGCTGGCGCCTTGTTTGTGTAACGCGTAATGTGGTGAAGAGTGCACTGTCATCCTTCAACTGATCAGACGGGATTGTGTCTCTTCCTTGCGGTTCGGTATCGCAAATGTCAAGCAGACAGTCAATAAGATATGCGGGTAATTTTGCCCTGCCCGTCGCCTATCAATCAAGTTCTCTGCACCCGAAACCTAAAGGGAACACCGTCACAGATGCGTCACTCATTCCTTAGGCTGTCAGCCTTATTGCTTTACGTTACAGTCCCGGGAAATATTAAACTTTGATTGTGTATGGACCCGTATGGATAGGGCGTCGCATTCTGATATGCGTGTTTTGGGGACTGAGTGATTTTCGAAATGACATCAAATTGCCCAAATGCACATGCTCATCTGCAATTATGGTGATGGTCGACCTGGTTAGATCGGTTATATTGTCTTTGATAAGAATATTTGTAGAGATTGGAGACAGTCTACTGAAAATGGACACTTTCGTGGTTAGTTATTTGGGATATAGTAATTCTAGATGCTGAGAATACATCGTGATAGAATATTTTGTATAAAACCATGGACTGCGGGTGGTGTTGTAGCCGTGTAGGTGTCTGGTATCTAGATTGACGATCTTCTGACCGTGGGCAGTTTAAGGTCAGGTTTATGTTCCATATGACAGCCGTTTAGGTCAGATGTTGAGGAGACGGGAGACAGGCATTTTCAAATCATGATAATGAGCATTGCAGTTAATTCCAGTAGTAAATAGTACATGGTAATGTGAATGGTAATGTGAATGTGAAGGTACGTTTCCTTTGACAATGTGTACACTCTGTACGTCGACTGTACTTGTGCTTATTGATTAAAAAAAGCTTCTGATTATTGTCATCTCCAAGGGCAAACCTGTCTGCTTTTGCGTTCACATCACAAATGCTATAGTACTATACTATTACCATGATTATGGTAATAAAGGTAATTAAATAGGATATAAGTATGAAATGCACATAGCTAACACTCTTTACATCCAACTAGTATTTAAAACTCTAATTTTGGAAACATATAATTTACCTGGACTTCACCTGGTCATGGATTACGGGGTGATATTTCTTTACTTATATACAATACCAAATTTTACGTAGCAGCAACTTAAAGAGCAGTAATGGTCAAATAATGTGTCCGTTCTAGGGCGAGCTTCATCACCTCTGGCGGGACCACGTCGGCATTCGGCCGAGATACGCTGGCAGGGGGGCACCAGCAAGCAGGTCGTTGACCTCTGACATTAATAACACGCTACCTTGCCTGTTTTCATCAAACAACAATGAATACAGTTTCGGAGATTCGTGATCGGGCACGGTTTGAAAGGAATGTATGGCACGTAGACCACATGTAAGGAATGCGAGTTACCCGAATCGCCGTTCGGGTGGTTTCATATGAACAAGGCCTAAAAGTAGCATACTTCAGTCGAATAGCAGGACCATAACTTAACTATGACGCAAGCAATATGGATAAGGTGTTGTAAGTTTGGAAAAATGAGATCAGAGGAATTTCTTTTCCTTAAAGACCAATCAAGTCCCTAGAAATTCTGACACAGTGTAGAAAAC
>NW_017804154.1:272907-276078 GCF_001625305.1 Branchiostoma belcheri | reverse complement strand
TTTTGAAAATCATATCCAGTTGCTTGAGTAACTGTTTTTTGGCATATCGTATTACCTGGATGTCTAGCCTTCATCGACGTTAGGATGGTTCATTTCTTCGAAAGGTTGAATATGTAATGGTCCATTGTGGATTTGGGAGAGAAATGGACTGAAATATGCTATATTTGCTCCATAGCAATTTAAATGTCGGTATTTCTAGTATTATATGGAAATTGTAATAAATCCATTCAAGTGAAGAAACTACACCATTATGTTTTCTCAGTAGGCATTTCTTATTTTACTTTATTCCTATATTGGCCTTTTCTACTTCTCTAGTAACTTGTTTGGCAGATGTCCTGATCATTTGTTTACTATGGAGGCCTCATATCATATCATATAATATCTATGTGAAAATGAATATATGTCCAGTAGTGAAACTTCTTCATTTATCATTCATATCACAATTATCATTTATTTCTTGTCATTGCATCTGTAACCACATATTAAGCAATTCAGAGCGTTTTGCAGGCTGCCAATCATTACATTCTTGTGTATGTATTTTGCACCATGTACTTGTATGTGTACAAAATGTATATAGTTTTGTTTAAGACTTAAAATGAACTTTATCTTATTGACATATTCTGTCTGACCCTCACCTTTCTGTCCTCGTGACATCAATGAAAAGAGGCTTTCATTCTCATTTGCACCTCCACTGGATAAAGAATGGTTAGAAATACTATTTTGGGGTTATTTCAATTGCGTATTTTTTGCCAGTATAATATTTAGTCCAATATATGTTATGTTCATGAAAGTACTTTTTGCATTTGACATCGTGCAAACTATAGTGATTAACTTCAATTTGCCTTTTGATATCATTTGTTCAATTTCTCCGTAGGTTGCTGAAAATTGTGTACATCACCTTCGAAAAGATCAGAAGAGGATAGCTGGACAAAATGGCGGATGGAAAAGCATCAAGATGGACCCATTTTCCCTTTAAACAGGTGCTGATTCGTGCCGTTAGTCCTTGGGAAACGCAACTCACAAAAATCTGTTAAAATGGGGTTTTAAAAGGCTTATCTTAGCAATACAAAGCTGTAATAGTATTTTAAAATGAGGTTATAATTACGTCAACTATATTAAGGCTATCCAGAATCTTGGATCGGCAGTCTTGAGTTTTTGAAAATAAAATTATAACACATCGTTTACATATGAAAGATTATTGTAAATGACGCAAGTACTAATGGAAAAAATAACCCAGATAGTACCTGGGCTAATAATTCTGACCAATGGCGCTATCAATTTGGGAAAAATAATTAATCTATAGATAAAAAATAAAATATCAAATTACAAAAGATTTAATCAATGTTAGAAAGCTTAGCTTGCGTAATTGTTTAAACCACAACTACTGATATCCGACATGAACTTTGACCCGGGCCTTATGAAGTCGTCTCATGAATAGGGTAAAGTAGACAGGGTTTGCCCAGCTACATGTCCGACTAATGTTTTATTAGACAAGCAGCTGGCCTTTGTTTTACAATTTTTGCAATGGAGGAAAATATCTGAAAGCTGATGATTCTGTATGCTACATGCATGTAAATTACGCTCTTTTTTGCTATAACCTTGCTAGCCCTATGGTATATGAACTGTGTGACAGTTTTTTCTAGGATGAATTACCACCAAAATGTATAAATACAAACCTCCCTCTTAGAACTCAGTCAGGAGGTTTCTCATTGGAGTCAAAATCAGCCTGTTTTTTCCAGGTTGCGGTGGTGGGCGGACTCTTGTTCTCGGAGGACTTTGGCGGTAGTGTCATCTATCCCATCCTGCCTTTCCTGACTCATGACTTCTACTCGTACCTTAAGAGCAATCAGCTGGGTAGGTGGGACGTAACGTGGATAAATGGATAAAATAGCGTTAACAGCCTTTGTTTATGATATTGTTAAAGTTCAATTCATAGAATTTAATCAATGTATAATATTGTGCAAGTTGCCAGTTACCTAAAACATTGTAAAAATGTAGAACACAAGACACATTTCATTTGCTACAGGTTTTAGCTACAAAATTCATACACGATCAATGTTATAGGCATTACCTACATTGGCATTAAATGTTCTCAGTTCCAATTTTAACAACTGTATACTAAACGTGTCATTACCATGCGTATCGCAACTTCGTTTTTATTCCCTTTGCTGTATCTAATTCTAATTCCGAGAACGTCGTTGTGATGTACATTGTAACATATGGGAACATTGTAATATATGTCAGGCAATTGCATTACGTGTTTGAGTTTATTTTTTGGTCATTTGCAGGATACCACGCTGGTTTCCTGACGAGTGGACATTATTTAGGAGCATTTCTGGGAAGTTTGATGGTAGGGAACGTTTCAATGCATCAAAAATAAACATTAAAAAATAAACCTAATCTATAGTGGCTAACAGGAAAAAAACACAAGGGCAAAGGATAATGGTAATAACCACAAAGACAAAATATTGAAATACCACTAATACAAGATTTTAAACAATAAATTAACATTAAGTGTTAACATAGTTCTAATGTATTTTAGACATGTCTAAACAATTGCTTGTGCCAGATACCAGTTTGCACCACAGTTAAAAAACATAATGTGCAATGCTCAAGTTTAAAGTTTTTAAAAGGTGTATTGAATTCCTTGCTCTAGCAATAATCTCTTAAAGCATATCTTATATGGAAATGTCATAAATTTCTATTGAACTTAAGGTGGTTGGTTAAAAGACTGAAGTTTTATTATATTATTAATGTGCTATAACAATACATGAACACCATACACATGGCCCTCTCTTGTTTCAGTGGGGCAAGTTAGCTGACAGGTTTGGACGAAGGTGAGTTCAATTGCCAACCTTTACAACTTGAAGGCCTCAATTTCATTTTCCTCTACGAAGTCAGTATACAGTACATCACAGTACACAGGTTCGCTTTGACATTATTGTGCTCTAATGAGCCACGGCGTCAAACGTCTTTGCAGGTTAGAATTACAACAGCAAAACTCATTAGGAAATGTCTTAGTTGTTGTATATAATTTACTCCAACTCGTCACTGATTCTGTATGAACTATGTTTGCAGACCAACTCTCCTGGCTGGAAGTCTAATGATGGTGTTCATACTTCTGGTGTTTGGCTTCAGGTAAGCAGACCGAATCACGCGGAAAGTACGCTA
>NW_017804154.1:263632-272887 GCF_001625305.1 Branchiostoma belcheri | reverse complement strand
TGGGATTTAACTTGATTAACACCTGCACAGAGCATTTCCATACTGACAGTATGTCTTTATTCAAGTGTTTTGGTAGGTATTTCAAGCTTTTCTGCTCCAGCATTGGAATGCGGGGCATGAACGTTTTTTTTTTTTTTGAAAATCAACAGTTTGCATTATGCAATTAAAAATCCTAACCAATAAAGTAGGGAATAGCTATCCAACTGTTGTTTTAGTTGTATGTTACTTCATATTATAGTTATATCAATGTAAATCATTGTTTTCCCTTGTGTTTCTCATTCTTTCCCTGCCATGTCGTAAAATGTGGTGAACCCATCGCTATATTTGCTCCAAAGCAAATATTGGCCTTTCTAGTTCCCTTTGCTGTATCTAATTCTAATTCCGAGAACGTCGTTGTGATGTACAGGGAACATTGTAATATATGTCAGGCAATTGCATTACGTGTTTGAGTTTATTTTTTGGTCATTTGCAGGATACCACGCTGGTTTCCTGACGAGTGGACATTATTTAGGAGCATTTCTGGGAAGTTTGATGGTAGGGAACGTTTCAATGCATCAAAAATAAACATTAAAAAATAAACCTAATCTATAGTGGCTAACAGGAAAAAAAACACAAGGGCAAAGGATAATGGTAATAACCACAAAGACAAAATATTGAAATACCACTAATACAAGATTTTAAAAAATAACTTAACATTTAGTGTTGACATAGTTCTAATGTATTTTAGACATGTCTAAACAATTGCTTGTGGCAGATACCAGTTTGCACCACAGTTAAAAAACATAATGTGCAATGCTCAAGTTTAAAGTTTTTAAAATGTGTATTGAATTCCTTGCTCTAGCAATAATCTCTTAAAGCATATCTTATATGGAAATGTCATAAATTTCTATTGAACTTAAGGTGATTGGTTAAAAGACTGAAGTTTTATTATATTATTAATGTGCTATAACAATACATGAACACCATACACATGGCCCTCTCTTGTTTCAGTGGGGCAAGTTAGCTGACAGGTTTGGACGAAGGTGAGTTCAACTGCCAACCTTTACAACTTGAAGGCCTCAATTTCATTTTCCTCTACGAAGTCAGTATACAGTACACAGGTTCGCTTTGACATTATTGTGCTCTAATGAGCCACGGCGTCAAACGTCTTTGCAGGTTAGAATTACAACAGCAAAACTCATTAGGAAATGTCTAAGTTGTTGTATATAATTTACTCCAACTCGTCACTGATTCTGTATGAACTATGTTTGCAGACCAACTCTCCTGGCTGGAAGTCTAATGATGGTGTTCATACTTCTGATGTTTGGCTTCAGGTAAGCAGACCGAATCACGCGGAAAGTACGCTAAACAGACTTTTAGTTAAGTAAAGTACATAAAAGTGGTATCTTAGACGCACTGTAATAGTATTTAGTTCTACCAGGCGTCCGTTTTATATCAATGGTTTATTTGCGTTAAAAACACAACAACACTGTCCCACAAATGGCAACCAGAGGCTGAATTGACATGGGACATTAGATAAACAGCAAACAGTATAAAACGTCATATTAAGCAATTTAAAATAGTAACAAGAAGCCATAGGTGACAATTCTCCGTGAAGTATTATATATTGCAACAAAAAGAAGTAGCCATTGGCAATTCTCTGTGAAGTGTGATAAATCGAACAAAGAAAAATTGTTTAAACGCACGTCGGCTCAGTCATCTTAAGACGCAACAACCAATCAGAGATGCGAAATGCCGACACGTGACGCGGGATTTGCATACAGTCTAAACAATGGGGAAGGGCGCGCGATGCCCGAAATATTGTTGCGTCAATATTCAGCGCCGTGTTTCAAGAGATTAATACCGGGAAACAATTTCTTTTCTTGTTTTGAACGCATAAACATGCATTTACGCTAATCTAGTATGATTCAGGGTTACTTTTTTTTTACCTGCCATGGCCAGATTTTCTAAAGATGTGTGTATTGTGTGTACAATCTACAGAAAGAGAAATGTACATCAGGTCCGATCATCCGATTTTCATGTTTCGGTTTTTTGGACTCGGTTCATGAACGTATTTTGGTTTGGCTCCTGGAATGTGCGAATGTGCGAAAAAAATGACTCCAAGGACTGTCTACAGGGAACACTCGCATGTTGCCCAACATTCGCGGTGTATCAGGACAGCGCGACAGGTCGGCATTAGCGCAGTCCCTGTAATTGGTAACAGTTGCACATCAATCCGGCCGAAAGCATGATTGTGTAACACAAGCTACTTCTTCATATACCGGCTCATACTACAAGACGCCTTTACAACTAGCAAATCATAAAATTACCCGATCTACTAGTATGTGCGGTTTACCAGCCCCAGACCACATCCGACCACGAGGCAGAACACATTGATGGGTTGCTCAAAAATATTGTCCATTTTTGCAAAGAGCTGCTCCGCTATTATATTTAAACACTATGGAGCGGCCCAACCCAAAAATATTGGCCATGTGTACAGTGGAGCGGCCAGCATACTCGTTGCTAGGACGACCGGCCAGTTGCTACGTGACTAAATACACGCCGCCACTAGGTCGCCACAGCCCACCAGTTTGAAATCGATAGGATTACGTCATCGGTATTTACATTTCGTAATGTTGACCACTGACCACCCCACATTTCCGTCCCCATCAGCATGATCGCGACTTACAACTACCGGTCACATAAACGGCCGGACGAAAACATTTCAACGACATGGGGATGTTTCGAGAATAAGCATTTACTCCAATATCAAAACAGCTACGGTAAAAATAAAAAGACGTGCATCATCCCGGACATAATGCCACACCACATGCGAAATTACACAGAAATGCGACGTACGGAAGAATGCGTTTTGGCTGCGAACATCTTCCAAAAAACTTGCCATCTCTTAACCATGGGCAAAAAATCTGGAACCACTTATAAAAACCACCCCGTATCTGCATGAAGTTCCACCCCCCACTGCTATTCCAAACAACGCGTTTTTCTGGACCATTCCAATTCGCCTCGTAATTGTAGGGGTGCGTCTGCAATATTACATTGACCGCGAAAGCAGCAACGGCAAAAACACACATTCTTGCATCAACACGGGCATGCCCGCAGACGGCGTATAAAATTGAGAAAAGAGAACCCAGTGTTTTGACTGCGAACATGAAAAATCAGCCGTTCACAACACTCCGTCCGGAGGTCCTGACCTCCTTCACGGAGTAATAAACCATAACATTAAATGTATAAAATATTGTCAGTAAACGTTTACAAGTGCAAATAAAATTTCAGATAACAATACCGACGGACAATGGTAACACCAATACTTCATATACTGGCATTTTTTTTGCACTCTTTAAAACTAGAAATGTTGTTTAACAGCTTCTATAGATATAATTTTCTACATCACGACAGCTTACAGTACAGCGTTGTGTAATTGAGAAGTTGATATCACATTTCTATTTTCCCGCCAGTTTCTCGTTTGCCTGGGCCGTGTTTACCCTGTTCCTTGGAGGACTTCTCACTGGGACCCTCGGGATCGCCAAGACTTATCTCTACGAGGTAGGACAGCTGAATGCCATATCTTAACCCTATCTAGACCGGGAGGAGGCTAAAAGTGCCCGCGCCAAATTTGATGTCAGATAGCGTATAAACCGTTTGAGGTAGAACCACCAAACGTAGTGACTTTTCCTAAAATATAGTTGGCAAGAATTTCGTATCAGCGGAAAAGGTTGATGATTTTTGTGTTGCAATCCCAACATGTTTCTGGCAGGCATTTTTTATTTGCGAAATTCAGCAGTAATTTTCGTTTCAAAATAGAATTTTATGGGTTTATGTCAAGTTACACATGATTTCTAATATAAATAGCATCTACTGTAATTTTATGTAAATTTTATCATTGAAAATGAATAATCTATGCTAATTTGATGACGTCATTGGTCTAAATCCAAGATGGAGGAACATATCATTAGATAAGGTATAGACAGGTGATTAAAATTTCATCACTACTTTCATTTTTTTTACTAAAAAGGTTTCATATTAACGACTTTAGTCTAAATGTATTTCAGGCTTTGTCTTCAAAAAAATATATTTTTCAAAATTCAAGATTGATAATCCAATATGGCGGATACCTTAAATAACCTCATTTTAGGACGTCATAGGTGTTGCTGCGGGCAACATAAGTCTATTATAGACACTTTTTGTTAAAATGATGTTGTATACCATTATGCAGCAAGTTTAAACTGTAATTTCCAACACAAGAAATTGGACTCACCCAAATTTTCGACTGTACAACTCCAGTCTTTGTCAAGGAATCAGCAATCAACCGCTTCCGTGACGTCATGAAGGTAACACACGTGACTCCGTGAGCAGTGGATCATAGGTTGTAGAAAGTCTGTGGCGCCCCCGTCTCTGTTGAGGGATGGTTGTAATGCCCTGATGTAGATGGCCTCTTTAATCCCTCGTGCAAAGAAATCCGGTTCTGAGTCCAGGATTCTTACTTTGTCCAGTGAGACTGAATGACCAGGCGGTTCTATGTGTACCTCGACTCCCTCTGAGGTTTCACAACATATACGTCATTTTACGTCGTAACTGCATCAAAAATGTTGTTATTAATTTTCACTAGCCCACTATCCTCTCAAAATTTGGTGATCATACGATATACCGTTCACGTGTTCTGATGGGTGGGGGCGAATGACCACCCCCCCCCCCTCCCACGAATTCCAAAAAAGTTTAGATAGGGTTAAGTTGAGTCTACGATTTTAATAACGAAATTTGGATATTATACGGAATGTTGTAAAAACCCCTTTAGGTACTACCAAAAGGTCGAGAATTAGGAACATTTGTTTAAAATCTACCAATCGCAAGCCGTGACAACAACTTTTACTGGTGATAACAGGTGTGACGGAATTACAACATAATTACTCCCGTGGTGAAAACATTGATAGTAATAGCACTACTGTATCTTATCGAATCAGCAGAATATGATAGATTGGCCCATCGTTAAACCTATTAGAGGGCCTGAATTAATTGTTTTATTTATTTGGGAGCTTTCATGTTTAAACATCAAGCTCGCATGCCCTGGACGAGAGATATCAAAACCTGAAGATCTGCAGTAGTTCCCAAAAATTCCGCCAGGGGTCCAGGGGACTATTTCTTTGATAACTTTGTTTCATGACAATTCATCTATAGTTCCTTAAGTTATCGTGACCACATTCAAACATGCTAACATAATATAAACCTGATTGCACAACAATTGCTCACGGTACGAACTATGGCATCAAACGTATTTGTCTGTACAGTCAACCCAATCATATATGTTCAGTATCGGAGTAAAATGCCAGAAGTTGTTCAAATCACACGAGATTCCGATGATCACTGATACTAAGTCTGACTTCTAAAGCCTAGCTCATATCATGAACACCCAAATGCATGGGTCTATTGGACGCTGAGAAACCACCGCAGCGATGTGAGTTATGGTTGTGTTGGAACACTTAATATCGACCTCAACTTTTGGAACCAAATCGAGAGAACATAGAAAAAACAGCGCCAGACATAGAAAATACAATTCTAATGAGCTGCAGTATGTGTTTATAGAGTTAACATGTCCCATCTGCGTCCTTTAGGTGTGCCCTGCGAAGATGCACGCTTTAGCGTTTGCTGTAGTGTCTGTTGCTAGCGGACTGGCGTATGTGGTGGTAAGTACAGTTTTGTTGTAGCTTCTCCAAATGCAGTGTACCTACAGCTACATGCACCCACGGTAACCCATTTGACTGCTAGACTATTCTATTAAAATGAAGATCTACTCTGTAATCTTCCCCTTAACCAGAGAATAATGTAGAATTATCTACTTAGTATTCTATCTGAAGCCCTGAGACATATCTTGACTGTAAAGCTTCAACTTACAGTACAATTTCAATGCGCCTCTATAGGATAAACGCACGCTAAGCTCCATGATTGACTAAGTATAGGGGGAGACAATTTTACCTTCCTAAATATAAATGATTAGTTCGCACAAACCTCAAATTGAAAAAGCCAGAAATTACAACATTCCTTTACAGAAAAGAATTTGCCAATATTTTAATTTAGATAAAACTGAGGATTACTGCCATTTTGTTGTTGCATGTGCATCTACATCAGCCTTAAAAAGCGAGAATTTGAAAACTTATGCAACACCAATTTAATTTGTTGGTTCTCGGGTTCACCTCTTCATTTCTTTTCTAATTTGGAAAAGATTCTGGTTCTGAATCAACTAAAAACGTAACTATTTTGCCCACAACAGTTGAGGAACGTCCTTTTCTTCCTAGTTGTTACAGTTTTGTGATCTATCAATGCAGTGGTTTGATTAAAAGATCAAAATTCAGATTTTAAATATTAACAACTTTGTGTTGACTTGATGGCATTTGGGCAGCATTTGGGGTTATGATATGATGTCTAGACCTGTTCTCATTTTTTTTCGCCCTGTCATTGGTGTGGCCTTAGTATGTTAAGTTTTGGCAAGTCAACAAAATGTTTACTTTTGCTTTATTTCCATGACTTGTAGTCAGCTTTATAGAGCACATAAAATAAAGGTGTTTAATTCACCAGAGTACAGGGGCCAAATATATAAATCGTTTACTGCATGATCATGGCTCCTTACCCGGAGTAATATGTATTGCCTTGGCTCGCAAATGGTAGCCTCTCTTGCCAAAATGCTATTTCAGATATTGCACTTTAATGTACATGTATATAAATGTTTGACCAGAAGAGGTAAGGTAAGAGAAAACAGAGGAGCAGATCTGTATAGTGCGTTTCGGATTGTTAATATGTGTGGAAACACGATAAATTTACCATTGTTGGCTATGTTTTTATGTTTTTGTTTACCCCTGTCAATCCTTGTTAAAAATACAGTATTCGTTAGGTCCTTTATTATTCATGGGAATCAAAATTTGGTGATAAAATTTTGACATTACCTGCAACGTGAAGACATCTATTTTGAAGTCATAGACAATCAGCAGCATTTCTCGGCCTGTTATGATGACTCCCAGTTGAGGCTTTCAGTCTGCCTGCGACTAAAACTCCTTCCCAACATGTAATAAAGAAAACATTGCGCCACTAACATGCCATGTTGTCTGCACCACTAACATGCCATGTTGTCTGCACCACTAACATGTCATGTTGTCTGCACCACTAACATGCCATGTTGTCTTCGCCACTAACATGCCATGTTGTCTGCGCCACTAACATGCCATGTTGTCTGCGCCACTAACATGCCATGTTTTCTTCGCCACTAACATGCCATGTTGTCTGCACCACTAACATACCATGTTTTCTTCGCCACTGACATGCCGTGTTGTCTGCGCCACTAACATGCCATGTTGTCTGCACCACTAACATGCCATGTTGTCTGCACCACTAACATGCCATGTGTCCTGCCGCCAGGGTCCAACAGTAGGTGGCTTCCTGTCCTGCCCTGCCGCCAGGTTCTCATCCCTTGACACACCTGTCTTCAGACGCTTCCCGTACCTCCTGCCCTGCATTGCCTCCATGCTGGTGGCCCTCGTAGGGCTACTAGGTCTGTCATGTTAGACCAAATCTTTCTGGCAAATATTGATTGAAAAGCATTACTTTAATATATATATACGATACTGTAACATAAATGCCACAAAGCTTATCTATGATGATATAATACAATTAGGAAATAGTTGAACTGTTTAACTGTTTTAAGCACATTGGACATATTGCCCACTTCACGTTTGATGAGCGTCTCAGAATTTCTTGAGTTATCCTAGTTAGGCTGTTGAAAAATCCACTCAGTAAGTGTTCAACTCTAAGAAGTTTTTTTAAAAATTGAATTGACA
Organism: Branchiostoma belcheri; assembly: GCF_001625305.1. Taxonomy (NCBI): domain Eukaryota; kingdom Metazoa; phylum Chordata; class Leptocardii; order Amphioxiformes; family Branchiostomatidae; genus Branchiostoma; species Branchiostoma belcheri. The sequence continues at coordinate 265,067 of NW_017804154.1, read as the reverse complement.
AAAGTTCCCAAACCCCTTCACGTTTTGTCTCCGGTACAGTTGGTTTCTTTTTCTTGGAGGAGACCAGACAGCAGGGCCGTAAGGCGGGCCAGATAACTGCCGTTGACGAGATTAATCTCAGGCAGGTTTGAGTATAATCTGTGTATAAAACATTGTTGTTTTGGTTTATGTTGTTGGTTTGGTTTATATTTTATAATAATACGTCATTGTGTGTATGCATTTGTATCCTCCTCCACATTTTCTACATGTAACTCACTCTCTTGGTGAATTTTAATTAAAAGTTAATAGTTTATAGTTTATACGTTGAATTTGCCCACTACTTTGCCAAGTTTTCTTTCGTTTAGATGTGTGTTATATTTTTCAAAACGTAAAGCTTTTGCCAATCATTGGCTCTATTGTATGGGTATTTTCAGACTTTGTTTTCTCTACATTGTCTGATGATCAGCAACATCTCAACCAAGTAATACAGAATGTGATTTCAATTTTACAGTCTAACATTTACATCGAACGACAATTAAGGGGTCCAATGTTTGATATTGATAATATTATATATGAGTCGTATGTTTGTAATAATCTGAAATGCAATCAAACAAATCGATGCACCCTGTATTTGAAGCATCAGTATCTAAGGTTTATCTAATGACATCTTTGTGTTGTAGAGTTCTCGGATCTGATTTCAGAGGAGAAGGGACAGGAGAGAAACTTCAAGACAACGCGGCTGCATCAGAAAACTATGGAACAATGACGAACTTCGAAAACCAGGAAGATGTGGTACGCACACTCATTTATGGGCATCAAACATATATGTTATACTTGTAGCACGGACATCTAGCGGTTTGTTATCTACAGGCCCAAAGACTACTACTATACTAGGTGAACACAAGTACAATTAACTTAACATACCAAACAAACGTTCGACTGGTCGCGAAGAAAAATTTTACGACATTCTGGACTAGCGTTTTACGTCGTTAGGAACTTTTATGTCGTTAGGAATGGACAATACAAATGCACCGGGCATGGTAAAATTCATTATGAAGAAGTATTTTTTACTAGAGAGGCCGACATTTGCTTGGGAGCAAATACAGCATATTTCAGTCCATCTCCCTCCCACGTAAAAGTGGACTATTCCAAACTTACCCCAGTGTAAAACTGGCAAAGATTCTCAAATAAATGAATTATATAGTAGCTATGTAATTGAGAACAAAGATGCAAGAACAAGCACATTGAATCTCGAAAGCTTTACTAATCTTATTACAGGTATGCAAATACTAACAATGATGAGATTTGATACATTTTGAAGGTCTTAGGCACATAAAATTGAATGTGTGGGTCATTACGCACGACTTACGTGCAATGTGACCTCAGGTAACCCGCAATGGAACACGTGTTCCATGGCCAACAGCAGATGGAACGGGCCATTCTTTAGATAGAACAT
>NW_017804154.1:259221-263582 GCF_001625305.1 Branchiostoma belcheri | reverse complement strand
AAACTCGAGTCCACGGATGTCTTAGACCGCGAAACACGCTGGTGGGAACGGGGTGTTAAAGAGGCAATATATGAAAGAATGTACAACCCCACCCTCAACAGGGAAGGGGGGCTACGGGTCGATCTTTCCGGCACTTGGGATTTGGCACTCCCAGCCCCGAGGACAGACAACACTTAAGCTCCTGTCCTGTATAACAGGAGCTTTCAGACTAATTTGCATCATCTTGTCTTGACTTGTCTGACTTTTGTTCCTTTTTCGACTTCCAAAAATTTGTCTTCACTTTATTTGCATATCAATCAACAGGTTGTGTATATAAACCTGCTTTCCCCTCTGGTCTCTCAGTCACTGACGAAAGCTAGTGGATACTAGCTGAAACGTCTGACGTTTTCAAAATCATATCCAGTTGCTTGAGTAACTGTTTTTTGGCATATAGCACTTTTGGCCCTTTTTTGCTGAAAATAGCCATTAAAGTCCCCCAAATGAGTCATTTGGAAGTAGTGTATGCCAAATATGTGACTGCTATTCTGTAGACACACGTTCAAGGTACCCTTATACCGAATTTCAGATCATTTGGTTGTAAAACCAGGGCTCAGGATCCAAAAATCCATTTTTGGCGAAAAATGCCCCAAAAAACCTTCATAAAAATTTTTCAAAGGTATGTATAAAAAATGCCTGGGGGTATTGGCCCACTCTACCTCCATGCCAAATTTCAAGTCATTTGGCTGAATGATGGCGGAGTTGAATCCCTTTGACTGTTTGGCAGGAGAAGGAGAAGGAGAGAACACAATATATTTCATCCATACCATGGTATGGACTGAAATATAATTATTCAGTAGATACATGTAGTGGTCCCTACTCAAATGACATGTTTGTATATGAAACGTCCTACAGTTCAGCTGAACCTTTTAACACTTCATCTTTACATATGTAAATATCATTGAATTGTATAGTATTGTATTGTATTGTATTGTATTGTATTGTATTGCATTGCATTGTATTGTATTGTATTTAAGTTATCCGTGATGGTATCAAGTTTCCACTTACATACACATCACGTCTCAAGAATACTACAGCACTGAACATGTCCTCTAGGCTGCTGACGACACTAATGGGAGAAGAGATCTCCAAGGAAAGTTTCAGGACGTGGGCTCAACACTTGCCGGGTACCAGCGCATGGAGGAAGGTGCCGAGTCTGAAAGTAGGATTGATGTTCTCACTTCGGGAGCAATGAGTTTGTTTTAAAGATAAGGTACATGATTTATGTCATAGTAAAACGTTAAACTTTATTCCAACACACAATTGTACAGGGATCCAATTTTCAGCGACCACTGTCGCCTTCATCAGGATAATTAATGACCAATCACTTCACAACGTGATCTCGCGAGAATTACGGTTTACAAACACGTGACCTTATTCACATGAAATTTTACTGATACGTGACGTAAGCAATTGATCAAAAGTACCAGGGAGTTTATATCGTCCACCATCTCTATTAAGTGATGGCTGAAGTGCTTTGATATATATGGCCTCCTTAATGCCTCTTAAAAAGTAGTCCTGTTTAGTGTCCAGTATTCTCACTTTGTCCAAAGAGACGGAGTGGCCCGGTGATTCGATGTGGATGATTTATGTCGGCAAATATTTGTAAACAAAGGAAGGAAAAACAATGTAACTAAGACCATATTTCCAAACTCTAGCAGATTCCTGGCCGCTGTCCCGTCTGGTGTGGGACAGACGAGTGATGCTGTCGTCATTACTGTACGGACTGCTGGCCTTTGTGGCAATAGCTGTATCTCAGGTAGGGTAATCAATGATCACTGACAAAAGACATTTTAAATGTTTCAAGTTCTGTTAGCTCTCTTGTGGTAAGGCTGCTGATCTTACTGTCAAAAACAATCTACAGCTGTCGAACAAATATATTTTCCTCGGTGTACCTCCTACGTGAGGAGATATGTAGTGTACAAGCCGCTGGTAAGGATGGTCTCTGACTAAGGTTCTGTTTGGGTTGCGGCTGCGTGTTCGCACTCAGGATCCGGATTTGTTTCAATGTCAGAAAGATGTTATTGAGATCCTGAAGGTAATCTTGTGCATTTTATTAGTATCTTATATTATTATTAAGGTAAAGTAGTAAAATGAATCCGGTACGTGTTTGCTAACGTTTATTATACGTTATTAAACAGCTATAGGATTAAAGCAGTTGTTGGATCAGCAGCTTCTACAAGTTGCTGAGCCAACAACTTTCTACAGAAATGAATTCCCGAACCGACTGTCCCAAGCTGATGATATCCCTTCTGTCACGGTGCTACAGCTGAAGTACGGCTAATATAATGGACTGTACCATATTACTTTCAGGAATAATTTTTAGCCTTTGTAGTGTTATAATAAATGGCGATATCACTAATATCTTAAACAACGAAGTGTTACTTGTAGCATTGCTGTCAATGTTATATCTTTAACATATTGTTAGCAGTTGCTTTAAACAGTTTTTTATTCATTATGTTTCCTGGGGGTTGGAATCTTATATTTCTTGTTTTGGTTGTGGTACATATTGTCTATGTTAGCCATGCCTCACGGTCAGTTTTTTTTTAAACATACAGATGTTATTGTTGATTATTGCATGTAACCAATATCTTTACTGGTGTTCGTCCTCTGCCGAAGACTGAGCTGCAACCCACCTGGTGATATATCCTGTCGGTCTCTAGTCACAGTACGTCTCTGGGTGGTCATGCTTCCAAATTATTCCCCTGACGGTCTCAAAACTTGAGGGTGTGCAGCCAACAATGGAAACCCGAAATAAGTTGGGTTGTGCTGATAAAATCTCTCCTTCTGTCTGTTGCAGCTCCTCCCCCTCCTGCTGGTGTCGGGGTATGATCACGGCGGGTTCGGCATGGACTCCAGACAGATCTCAATAGTTGTCAGTGTTCTCGGAGCGGTCGTGATGGCGGATCAGGTGGGCCAGGAAACACCAGATTTCGTGACTAAAGCATGCAAGAAATTCATCAACATGGTCTTCTATAAGTGTAACACTTTTCAACGGCAATAATCTTTTATCTGGTATATATAGCTTTTGTGAACTTGATGAAGTTTTTTATCTATTTCAGGTACTTATTGTTCCATGGTTGACACGACGGTTTAAATATACAACATTGTACAAGTATGGTCTTCTGGTATTTGCCTTTGGTGTGTTGATGATCCCTTTGATGGCCATGATGACCGGTCCTTCAGTCGTTCTTCCTCCATTGCCTGCAAACACGACTTTAACCTCCACAACAGTGCTGCCCTCCAGCCAGCCCCCGAGTCCTTCAGCACAGACGACGCCAAGTGTCCCTTCACAGGCGGTCACCGTTCCAACCTCCAGCTCCACCTCTCCACCACAGGCTCCTGTCACACAACAAACCAAACCTGTCACTCCCAAAACTGAAACTCCGATGAACCCCAGCACACCCAGTTCTAAGCTTCAAACCCAGAGCACAACTAGTCCCCAGCCACAGGTTCCCGCTACACCCAGTCCCCAGGTTACCACTACACCCAGCCCTCAGTCACAGGTTCCCGCAACACCGAGTCCCCAGCCACAGATTCCCGCTACACGCAGCCCTCAGATTACCACTACACCCAGCCCTCAGATTACCACCACACCCAGCCCTCAGCCTCAGATTTCTGCTACACCGAGTCCCCAGCCACAGGTTCCCGGTACACCCAGTCTTAAGCCCCAGGTACCCAACCCAGAACCACAAGCTCCAACACAGCACGAAAACAGATATTTAAGCAAAATTTACGACATCCGTATTGAGACTTTAAAGACAGGGAAATATTTAAGCAGACTTTAAGATCGATTAAAGTGTACTGAAAAGAAATCTTATATTTACGAAGGATTTTCGCAGTTGTAAATGTAACGTATTACGGCATGTTTCTTTACGCACGGTTTACAGATACTGAAATATTCAGTTACGACAAACATGTTGAACATGTCCCAGAAAGGTACAGGAAATGTTTTGTATTTCTGTTTCAAAACTTAAGTCAAATTTGAAACATGAGTAAATCAATCAGGTATATTTTTAATTTTTTTCTACTCACAATTTAAAGCAAGACGGAAAAGACGCCGCGTAAATTATCGAGAGCCTGTGCCTAGAACTCTGTTTCCTTTCAACGCCTGACATGAGTTGTAGCAGACCTTGGTGCACGCAAATATAAAAATTTTTATGTTTTCATAGCTTACCAACAAACATATGATGTGTTTAATCCTCCTCTCCGCACACTTTCAGTGTACGGTGGGCAGACTTTCCCTCTTTAGCTTATATGTTCCCAAAAGTTATATGAAAGCTAGCATTTATTCAACAAATATACGACGCGTTTAATCTTTCTCT
>NW_017804154.1:251073-258967 GCF_001625305.1 Branchiostoma belcheri | reverse complement strand
ATAGCCCAACTGCTAATAGTGGAGCTTCGACAGCAAATGAACAAACTAGTAAGCTGGTCGGACAGTGCAGAATCACCAACGATACAACCAAAAATATGAGAACACGGATTCCGCCTAATATATGGGTTGCCGTGATTCTAATCAACACCATTGTAGTATTGGGAAGGTAGGTAATCAACTTTCGAGTTTTAGCTTGGGTGTACATGTAGGACTGAATTTGACAATATGATTGCAAACTGACCACAAATGGTGGCTTCCTTTTTGCTTTTATATTTACACCAGATGTGTCTTTGTTCAAATGTTATTTAATTTTTTTTTCTATCCGTGACTTATTAAACTTAATATTGACATGTTTTCCTGCATTAAGTTCCACCGCTTTTACGGCAGTGATGGTGATGATAGGCAACTCGGCTTTGGTAAGTCCTTGGTGAATCATTCGTCTCTTTTGCTAGATAATGTTAAATGACACAAACTCCAAAATTCTTTGTTCTGTGTACTAAAATATTCTTTTCTCAATCTCATGTATTGGTAAATTTACACCAATTCTACCCAGGACAGCAATTAGATAATACATCAACAACATTCTGATGTCCCCTGTATGTACCCTGCAGATGCATGCTTTTCCCTGGTCTCAGAAATGGGATCATGTTAATAAATCTTGTGTTGATCTTGAAAATTATTTTACACAATGTCTTTCCGATAGTTATTACTTGTTTTGTCAATTGATAACCTCGGAAATGTTCATGTTTCTTTGCCTTCAGTCAATGGCCTGGTTGCGTGTAGTTTTTATTAACTAAGAACTGCTTCTGGGGCAAGAATTACAAAAAATCAAATACAGGTCTGGTCTGAAATTCCGTTGACATGGTACTGAAAATATGCTTGTTACTATGTAATGGTAGAAATGCAACATTATGCAGAAACGGACTATCCAACAATTTACTTTTTTTACAAATGGGCAATTTCCCATCATCGTACTGCTCAGAAAATGAATTTCATGATTTTTTTCTGAAGATGCATGGGTGGGCATATTAACTTGATTCTTTCAAGCTTTCTCTCCCCTACAGTAAGTGCGACAAGGTACCCTTATGTTGAATTGTAGGTTTTCTAGCTTTCATAAAATTACAGAGGTGCAAAAAATAAACGTTTGTCCTGAACATCAATCATTATAATATAGTATATGCCAGAAGTATAAATGATGTCCTAAGCATCCCATACCACATTTTAGGTCCTGTTTTTGATGAGTAATCATGAGCTAAAAAAAGGTTTCTGTCCTAAAATTATCCTCAAAAACCAAAATTATGGCGTATACTGTACATTAAATTCGTGAACATGTGTTTTAGGAACGTTGATAGCAGTATCCAAGAAAGGTGCCAAAATATACATTAATATGGACATAACAATAGAACCACTTCATTGATCATTTAAAAGTAGTCCATGCCAAACTGAAATTATACATACAGACTAGATCTCATGCCTTCGCCAAATGACATTAACCTTTGCAATTCTTGGTAGGGATTCCCACAACCCAGTCATTAGATCTGGTGCGCCGGCCAGAAGGTTGTTGACCTAGAAATAAATATGAGAAATACATGTATGAATTCAAATGAAACTAGCAATAACGGAAGAATGGTATACAGTAACTCTTATGTAAATGATATGAAATATTTTGTATCCCGTGTGTCTCTTAAGCCGGCATTTCGAGGGTCCACAAACGGAATCGCCCAGTCCATGGCGGCCCTGGCCCGTCTCCTGGGGCCTGTTGTCTTCGGTAACCTGTTTGCGTGGAGTACAGATAACGGTATGTATAAAGGTCACTTGACTTGGCACAGGAGAAGATAACGTATACAATTTCGAAACAGGATACATATGAATGGTTAATTTCAATGCCATTGTCACAAACGTTGCAGCCGAAATGGAATTACAATTCGAAATGAGACAATCATGACATTTAAATATTTCGTTCAGAGTAAAAAGATTACTAAAAGTGTTTGTCTGAGTATCTTTTACTTCAAGTTAAAAGTTGTCAGCGCAACTATTCGGAGCTAATCAGCAACAAGTATGCTTATTGCCTATTCCATAAATCCCGTTCTATATCCTTCTCTCCAGGCCTGCCATGGCCTCTGAGCTATCACCTCTCCTTCATCCTCGTTGTTCTCCTGAGTCTTCTGGCTGCTCTCCTCTCTACCCGGCTGCCGGACTCCATCAACTGTAAGAGAGAGGAGGAGATCGTGCTGCCTGAGGACACCCAGGACGGAGACCAAGGCTTCTACGAAGAAGGGGCAGAGGATTATTACGCGCAGCAAGCTCTACATTAATTCACTGTTACATGTGTTATCAACGTGTGAAGTTTAGGCATTATGTTTATGGGTCGGTTCTGTTAAATTTAATTAGACACCATCTCCTTCAGAAAGAATATGTGACATACTAGCTGATGACGTGTTACGCCAAGAGACGGTTATACCGACTATACTGTCTTACAGATAAAAAATTTAGATTCCATGCTTAAAGCGTTTGAAATATCCACCGAGGAGCTCAGCGCGTGAGTCTGGAGCTCGTAGCTAGAACCAGGACAGGATACGAAACAACCAACCGTCTTCCGTCTGTGACATCGCATTTTGTCTCACATATATCAGTATGCAGTGTAATAGGATTGATCCAAGAATACTATATCAACCAGGGTATAGCGTATAGTGTACTCGTAGTTTGGTGACATATGATGACATATGTATAACAATGCTGTGTAACTGTGGCAACATACATTGTATTGGAGTTGTGTGACAAGCATTGCCGTAGATGACTAACAACTTAAGGGTCAATGAAACTTCTTAAGTTCGGAATCTTTGCCCATAAAATGATAAGTATCTATGGGTAAGCTTACTCATTGTTATGCTGGGGTCACATTTCCAAAACGGGGCCCGGCCGTGCAGTCTTATGAAACGAAAAGTATTACATAAAAGACAACAAAGCACCAAAAAGTCGACAAAATTAATAATTGGAACTCTTTGTGTATATTATTGATGTAAATTATTGATTTTTCGTTAATCGAAGCAGCCCGGCCGGGCCCCAGTTTGAAAATGTGACCTCAGCATTACTATCGATGCTAACTACAGAAAGAATGATAAAAAAAAGCCGAATGCACTGCTATCAGACAGGATTGTGAATGTTAGCTGTTCTCGCTTCATGTCCGAGATCATACATAGATAGGACTGTAGCAGTAGAAGATAGACGGCTATACTGTAGCAGTAGAAGGTAGATGCAGCCTGCAGCCTGGGATTAAAGGTCTGTTTCCAAACGCACCCATGTGCAAAAGCAGTGCATTGCAAAATGACTTCTGTTTAAAAGTGAACTTTTGGCAGATCATCCTGGGCTGAAATACGGGCTTCCTAATTTGACCCCGATTCAAAATGATTGTTACCTCTGCGTATTGTCTCTAACTACCATGGACTACCCAGGCCTAGAGCCAGGCCCAGAGCCTCGGAGGACGTGATGATCTATTTTTAGGCAAAAATCATTGCGCGCGTGGATGTCATCCATAAAATTCGGTGTGGCCTAAACAGGCAATCATCAAGAACAAAGTTAACGAATACTGGTAAAATTNTCAACAATATACGACGCGTTTAATCTTTCTCTACGCACGCTTTAAGCGAACGGGGGGAAAACCTCCCCCTTTAGCTTATATGCTCCCGAAAACAATATGAAATGTAGCGTTTATTCAACAACAATACAGCGACAATACGACGTGTTTAATCTTTCCCAACGTGCATTTTAAGTGATATGTTTCCAAAAGCTATAGATGATATGTAACGTTTTTTTTTCAACAAACATACGACGTGTTTAATCTTTCCCTACTGGTATTCTAAGTGAACGGGGAGGTAACTCCTCCCTTTAGCTTATATTTTCACAAAAACTATATGAAAGGTACGTTTATTTAACAAATATACGACGCGTTTAATCTTTCTCTACGCACACTTTAAGCGAACGGAGGGAGAACCTCTCCCCTTTAGCTTATATGTTCACGAAAACAATATGAAAGGTAGCTATAGCGTTTATTCAACAAATAAACGACGCATTTAATCTTTCTCTACGCACGCTTTAAGTGAACGGAGGGAGAACCTCCCCCCTTTAGCTTATATGATCCCGAAAACAATATGAAAGGTAGCGTTTATTCAACAACAATACGGTGACAATACGACGTGTTTAATCTTCCCCATCGCGCATATTTCAAATGATATGTTTCCAAAAGCTATGGATGATATGTAGCGGTTTTTTGTTCAGCAAACATACGCTGTGTTATATCTTTCCCTACGGGTATTTTAAGTGAACGGGGAGGTATCTCCTCCCTTTAGCTTATATGTTAACAAAAACTATATGAAAGGTAGCGTTTATTTAACAAATAAACGACGTGTTTAATCTTTCTCTACGCACACTTTAAGCGAACGAGGGGAGAACCTCCCCCCTTTAGCTTATATATTCCCAAAAGCTATATGAAATATAGCGTTTATTCAACAACAATAAGGCGTGTTTAATCTTTCCATACGCGTATTTTAGTGACTTTGGATTATATGATCCCAAAAGCTATATGAAATGTAACGTTTATTCCACAGACATACCACCTGTTTAATCATTCCATACGCGCATTTTAAGTGACGTCGGCTTATATATTCCCAAAAACTCTATGAAACGTTGCGTTTATTCAACAAACATACGACGTTTTTAATCTTACCTTACGAGTTCTTTAAGTGACGTTAGCTTATATGTTACCGAAAGCAATATGAAATGTAACGTTTATTTCACAAACATACGACGTGCTTAATCTTACCTTACACGTACTTTAAGTGAAGTTAGCTTATATGTTTCCGAAAGCTATATGAAATATAGCGTTTAGTCAACAAACATACGACATGTTTAGTTTTTCCTTACGTGCATTTTAAGTGAAGTTAGCTTATATGTTCCTAAATACTCCATGAAACGTAGCGTTTATTCAACAAACATACGGTGTGTTTAATCTTACCTTACGAGTTTTGTAAGTGACGTTTGCTTATATGTTCCCGAAAGCTAAAGGAAATGTAGCGTTTATTCAACAAACATACGACATGTTTAGTTTTTCCTTACGTGCTTTTTAAGTGAAGTTAGCTTATATGTTCCTAAATACTCCATGAAACGTAGCGTTTATTCAACAAACATACGGTGTGTTTAATCTTACCTTACGAGTTTTGTAAGTGACGTTTGCTTATATGTTCCCGAAAGCTAAAGGAAATGTAGCGTTTATTCAACAAACATACGACGTGTTTAGTTTTTCCATACGCGCATTTTGAGTGACGTTGGCTTATATATTCCCCAAAGCTATATGAAACGTACCGGTTAGTCAACAAACATACGGCGTGTTTAATCTTACCTTACGCGTATTTTAAGTGACGTTGGCTTATATGTTCCCAAAAGCTAAAGGAAATGTAACGTTTATTCAACAAACATACGGCGTGTTTAATTTTTCTGTACGCGTATTTTAAATGACGCTGGCTTATATGTTCCCAAAACCTCTATGAAACGAAGCGTTTATTCAACAAACATACGACGTGTTTAATCTTTATCCATGCGAATTTTAGGTAAACTTGAAGTGATCTCTTCCCTTCAGCTCATATGTTCCCAAAAGTTGTATAATTTTGCGTTATTCTATTTTGTCTCTGTATTCAAACTGGCAAATACTGTCCGTCCGTAACATGTTTATGATGTTACCTACTCCGTCCTGGAATTTTTAGGTGTGAAAGTACGTGGCCGTTGTTTCAGGATGGACAAATCAGTTGTCGGCGGCGAATGTAATGAGAAATGAATGTAAATGTAAATGTAAAAACGTAAAACATGGAACAAGTATCTGCGGTGTGTTTCGGTAAGATGCGCTGACAAGGCATGGTGTTTTTCAAAATGTAAATTTATTCAGTGCCAAGCTGTGAAAAAACAACACAGTGGTTCAAATGCAAGATAATCGCCATATGGGGGAGCCGATATCTGCCAGATGGTGTGTCATGTGACAGGGTATTATCCAATAACAGACAACGGTGGGATTTTGAAATCTACTGGATATGCAAGACGCGAGCACCAGGGCTAGCATTTTACAGGGCGCGGTTTTGAAGACAAGTACGGGATAGAAGATTGGACCAATTCCATCAGGACTCACTGCAGGTTATGGACGAGATTCAGTTGGTTTTAATCACCCTGAACCCCGACGGAACGGACACAAAACTAGGGCACATGGTCCTCGTTCTGTACAAGTCTACAAAACGGATTGGGGTGGAGATATGGAACACGCGTACGGCACGGCACGGAATGAGAAAACATCACGACCGTATATTTGTATCGGCGACCAAGACCGGGAGTCATATCGGTATCTGTATTCGCGAAACTGAGCGGATAACTTCTCCAAGCCTGCGGTGGCCAAATGGACAAATGGCTCTTTCAAAGTAAACTCTACCTTTGCCTAACGACGTTGGATTCGGAATTACAGACTTGGATACAGCGCAGAATCTTGAAGGAACTTTGCACGGACACAGTGACTTATCGCTCGAGCTCAGCCGGCTGCATCAGCGTGAACAAAGACTATACGACTTGGTCACTAGCCTGGTTTCCAGTCTACCGGGTATGGAGCGGCTTCCTTTCGGGATCCAGGACCTTTTCGCCGCCGGAGTAAGCCAGGCTCCCCGGTATGTTTCGCCTCAATATCGTGCCGCTAAACTTTATCCAGGGAGCCTAACTTCAACAGGACGGCAGGCCCGAAGATAGCCCACCCAAACCGCGACAGGACTGGACACCAAAATGCCACAAATACCTCTGACATACGCAGAATAAACGGCAAGTAAATGCAACAGAATACGCCAACGTTACGCACACTTTTTGGGTAATAAAGACGCAGTTTAAGCTGCTGAAAGTCAACTGAAAATCCAAAAAATAAGCACCATATACGCAACAAATGGTTACCTTTACACACACGTATATTGGCCGTAAAAGTGCTTCAATTAGAAATAAACGTGAACTTTAAATACGTTATAAGAGCATTTTAGAAAGTATTTATGACAACTTTAAGCATCTGAAAGGCTACGTGGAAACCGGAAAATACGGATCCATCCGCACCTATCCGTCATCTTTACACACACTTATATGAGCCGTAATAAATGCTTAAAGAATGAAAATACGTCAACTTTACTTACAATTTAGAAATATTTTCATCATCATTTAAGACATCTTTAAGTGCTTAAAGACTACGTGAAAACCGGAAATAAGGATCCATCCGCACCTTTCCGTCAACTTTACACATACGTATATTACCCTTAAAAATGCTTAAATGATGAAAATACGTTAACTTTACTTACAATTTGAAAATATTTTAATCATAATTTAAGACATCTTTAAGTGCTTAAAGGCTACGTGAAAACCGGAAAATAAGGATCCATCCGCACCTATCCGTCATCTTTACACATACGTATATTATCCTTAAAAATGCTTAAATGATGAAAATACGTTAACTTTACTTACAATTTAAAAATATTTTAATCATCATTTAAGACATCTTTAAGTGCTTAAAGGCTACGTGAAAACCGGAAAATAAGGATCCATCCGCACCTATCCGTCATCTTTACACATACGTATATCATCCTTAAAAATGCTTAAATAATAAAAATACGTGAACTTAACATACAATTTAAGACTATCTTTATCATTATTTAAGACATCTTTAAGTGCTTAAAGGCTACGTGAAAACCGGAAAATAAGGATCCATCCGCACCTACGGAAAGACCACGTAACGTCGATCTTTACGTACTCGTATAAAACGTGTATAGATGCGTAAAGACGGAATATACGTTGACTTTAAGTATAGTTTAAGCATCCGTAAATACCGTTTTTC
>NW_017804154.1:219030-249564 GCF_001625305.1 Branchiostoma belcheri | reverse complement strand
TCCAGTCCGCCCTTCGCTTTTAGCTATGCTGCATACGAAGTGGCTTTTTTCTCTCCACACTAAACAAGGTTACACTGTTCACACTTCATTTGGGTTTAAAAACAGCTAAAAGTCTCAAATCATACTATTTTAAAGTGATGTGCCCAAAACGTACATTTCAGCTCATTTAGTTCCAAAAGGAAGAAGTTATAACATTTAACGTAAGAAGGGTTCAGAGAAATATAAAAGATTAGCTCTCAAAAACGTTACCTTAAGTGTACTCGAAAAGTAAATACAGCTTCTTTTACTTTGATGATTCACATGTGTCCTCACTTCTATGTAACACGTTAACGGTACACTGAACTGCAATTAAAATACAAGAACATCAAAAGTAACTTGAAGTCTTTGATTTTCTGTCAGTAAAAACTGAACATATGTTGTAGGGAACATTGGTTGGGGGATGGCTATGGTCGAGGATAATTCGGAATACACTGCATTTTTGTTTTTCCAGTCCGACAACACGCATTTCAACGTTCGACTCCTGTATTCCGCAAATCGACGTTGACCAACTAAATCCCCTGGTGTTTTCTGTAGCAGGGTATTTTCACATCTCAGTTCTTTTCTTAAGTATGATATATGGTACAGTTACAAAATATGTAAAATAATCTATATCTATAATTCATTAGGATTTAGAAATTGGGTAAATCTGTAAGTCCAGCACGCCTCTTATATAGCATACAGCCTCATCCACACAACTGCACACCTGGTCAGACAAATATATCCTACAGACATCCAGCACTGAATCCAGAGTTGAGGCGATAATCATTCCCGGCAGCAGAACTTAACTTTTTCTTACACCGTAGCAGTTTTACAGGTAAAGTACAATATTTCATCAGGATACACTCCTATTTTTGAGTTGTGGAACAGTCCCGACAGCTAGCGTTTGTGTGGTTAGTCTGGTAATTCCGATCACTGCTGCCGGTGTTTAGCGGGCGCGCTGATACCTGTTCTCCAAGCAGATGTTTCAGTTTGAGTGTATAGCAGCGGCCGAGTTTGTTACATTGTATTTTGTTCATAAGTTTGTAGCTGTAACTCATTCTTTATTTGCTAGCACTCTCTAAATGATGCCCGTTTTGTTTTCAATATCGTAGCAGTTGCCATAGGTTATACAATATATTCGTGCCCATCCCCCCTTATTTTAAAGGAGTTGTTGTCTTCCTTGTCTTTGTTCCAAGCAGATGTTAAGTGATTTGCAGCTGTCTTTTTTAGAAACCTGGAGTATAAGCAAAAATCCACCGACAAATAATCGATTTATAACGTCGACTTACATACGGACACACAGCACGGTTAAAGCAAAAACATAGACCTTCTGGCGAAGACAATAATGACCCACACCGCTGAGAGGCGCTTCAAGACTGTACGTATTTTGGAGGAGACTCGCTCCAGGGTCGGCCTCGGACCGTCTGTAGAGTGTGTTTCCGCACACAGAAAACGGGCAAATTAGGCATGTGGTGTGCCATTATGTCCGTGGTGGTACACGTTTTTTTCGTTTCATCGTAGCAGTTTTCATCATGAGGTAAATGCATATTTCAAAAACACCCCTATAATGCCGTTGAAGTGGCCCCGTCTGTACGTTGCGATTGAACCGCCGGTAGGCTGGCGCAGTCCATGTCAGGTCGGGCGGGTAGCGTTCTGAAACGCCGCGCGCTCAAAAACTTACGTTCATTACACATCCAAGCAAGCAAGCAAACATACAAAACTTTCTGCAGCAACGTACGAACATCATAGGGTAACAATTATTGACCTTGAAGTGAATACCATCAAGATCCATTCACAGATTTTCGACTTAGGCTGCATACATACAACCGACAAGTGCACAAAAAGCCAGCTGCGGTTAGATTGGGAAACGCCAAGTAGACCATTTTAACTTAAAGTATATTTTCAAAATATCTACCCACACGCCAAAAATGAAAAAAATCTACCGACAAATAATCGAGTTATATCGTCGACTTACATACTGATACTCAGCACGGTTAAACAAAAACATAGACTTTCTGGCGAAGACAATAACTAGATTTCCCCAATGTCATACCTTCGCCAAATGACGTTAATCTTTATGACTGACCATTTGTATTCCCCCTGATTGTGCAAATAGGATCTGCATTTTCATGAATAATATAAATCTATCATATTCTCAACCAAAAGACAGTCTTATATTAACAGACAATGCAATTTTAGCAATTCTTCATAAATTATGCAAATAAGGTCCTGATTTGAATACATTATGTCTAAGGATGTTCACTTTCACTGAACTTTCAACTACTACAAGAATAAAATTCCAGGCAGCTATCATTACAAACTATAAACTTTTCTCATTAATAATGCAAATTAAGTCTTATTTACATAATCAATATCTGCCTGTGTTTCTCTAGTTCTAAATTACCAATGTCACAAGCTTCAATAGGCCTATCATGGAATGCAGCTGATTTAAAGAATTTCCCCATAAATTATGAAAATTATATCCATATTTGTCAAATGACTATATTTGTCAAATAATTATGTCAAGCATCACGAAAGGTACCTACACACCAAAAATCACGACGATCTGTCAACCGGTTCTTCAGTTATCCTCTTTTGAATACTTTCAAACAGATAGCCTTGTTGTTCCAGAGAAAAACGCTAGGGGGCCAAACTCCACTACAAGCTTCCTACCATTTAAATTTTGTCACCCTAGCATGTCTAGATCATGAGATATCAAACCGGAAGTTCAGTTGCAATGCCATAACAAGCCGCTAGGTGGTCCAAAATCTAATCATTTCCAGGTCTCATAAAGACCTATCCACATACCAAATATCGACAATCCATCTTAGCCTTCTTGAGTTATCGTGTTCACACACACACAGACACACGAACGCCTACGAAACCTTCTTGGCGAAGGTAACTATACAGTTTGGTATTGTGTGTGAGTTTCCCCAACAGTAGAGTTCGGTAATGTGTGAGTTTCCATAATTGTAGAGTTAGGTAATGTGTAAGTTTCCTCTATTGTATCAGGTTTTACTGTGGTTGATTGTATCTACTAATGAGTGACAAAGGCATAGATTTTGACCGTTTTCTCGTGATTTTCGTTTCTCCAAGTATTGCCAACTTCCTTTAAACAACTGTTATCAAACGTGAGTAGCAATTTGAGTTCCGCGCCCTCACGCTGTACGTCAATACGGGCAGTATGGCCACGAGCCGCCGCTACGAAGTGACTCTCTTTTTAGCGCCATCAGTATGAAATAAAACTAGAGTTCGGCGATCTCATGCTTCCATGACATGTTTCGCGCTTTTGTATCTTCAATGCATGGTGATGACCCTCTGTAAATGGCTTTGATTTACAATCCTGCTCATTAGCAAAACTCTTGCAATTATTTGCAGATATTATATCAGTTGATCATATTCTCCACCCAATGACAGGATTATCTTAAATAAAGCTATTCTAGCTTATCCTAGCATAAATTATGCAGATGAGGTCCTGATTTGAATAAAGTATGTTTAGTGATGTTCACGTTCACTGAACTTCCAATTATGGCAAGTATTAAATTCCCAGCAGTTACCACTATAAAATTGTAGCAATTTCAAAACGATTATGCAAATTAGGTCTTCATTTACATAATCAATATCTGCCAACGTAACTACAGGTTGGTTTTCAATTCTATGGTTTAGTAGTGTATGTTTGGTTTTCCGTAACGTGGTGTTTTCCTTGTACAAGTACAAGTATTTTTATGCATGGCTGTCATCGGGTCAGTGCCAAATACAACGCATGACCGAGACATAATGGCGGTGTTTTAAAACGTGTTATGAATTAACACTTCTTCATTGACATGGTGATATCTAAATATGAGATTTATAATCATGTAATCATCATGTTAACCACATCAGGAACTGCCTTAGTTCGAGATATGTGAAAACTCAGGGTCAAACTGGTCTGTGCGCAACACGGAAGTAGTCGGAAACTAGAAATAACTTCGTTTGTCAAACATGAAATATTTAGAGCTGTTGCAGATTTATGCAAATGACGTCCACATTTACATAATCTATGGATGGCGGCACTATGCTAACTTACACAATATACAAGCAAAAATTTGCTACCAATAAGTTTTCAAAATGGGCTCTTACCTGCATAATTGGCATCTGATTTTGTTCCACCCGCAATGAATTACAATGTGTAACGTTACATGAATCGAAGTCGCATTACAAAAAACAATAGAACTGTAGAACATCCTTATCATTAGGCATTACATGCATTTAATGTCTCATTCTTTGAAATATTAAAAAATTGCCGTTCCAAAAGTAACAGCTGTAGGGATAAAACCTTTGTCCTGACGCCAAAAGTTCCCTGCCACCCAAATATACTAAAAAAATGGCTTTCTCACAAATTTTGCAAATGCCCGATTTGCATTTTATTGTGTACATTTTCTTACATTATATTATGTAAGAACAAGAGCTGGTGCAGAAATATACTATTTGATATTTGTACTACGGGCATTGGAGTGAAATATGTAGTTTTCCTGACGTTTCTTCTTCTCATTTTTCCGCCATCATCATTCAAACGATCTGAAAGTTGGCATTAACGTAGATTGGTGAAATACCTACATTGTAACTCCCCCCTTTTATTCATCAATTTCACACTTCCCATAATGCCAGATACAGCATATTTAGTAGAGAAATTGTAATTCATTGTCACGTTACGCGAAGAAGAATTCTAACAAGTAAACCAGCTGCACCAGAGCGGAGAATTAGTCAGTGACTCCCTTCAAAAAGGAAATAACACCAAAATTGATTCCATTTATCATTTGGCAGTGCAGACATGTGATATAATATTATATTATATTATATTATATTATATTATATTATATTATATTATATTATATTATATTATATTATATTATATTATATTATATTATATTATATTATATTATATTATATTATATTATATTATATTATATTATATTATATTATATTATATTATTATATTATATTATATTATATTATATTATATTATATATTATAGACAAAAGCTTCTACTACTGCTACTGCAACAGGCAGGACCAGTGACGTATTGTATCCAGCCGATATGACATATGACGTACGCTGAGTAGACAGTTTAGACCCTTATCTCATTTTTATGTTCATTAGCATTAGCCAACAGTAGCAGCTGGAGAGAGCAGCTAGTAGTTAGCCCGTTAGTTTCAAATCAGTCGAGACCAGGATCCCAGGTAAGTAACACACATTGCGGTTAGCTCCGTAGACTGCATCTGTTGTACTTCACGACCAGGAACTAGCTAGACCATTGTAGATTCGTAACATATGTACTAGACCTTACCTCTCAAGTTATAGGGGGTGGCTTCTGAAACGGCGGTGGTCAGACTTGTGAGGTTCTTCCGTGTTAGTCTTTTGTACAATTTGATACGACAATGGACGACTACGTCTGCTAGAGAGATATTAACAACCCAATTCTTAACATACAGGAGTGTAAGAGAAACCGTTTACGTCTCCTGAAACAGCAAAGGAACACTGGTATTCGCTCGATCAGAGTCTTCAGTAGCACAGCCATGCTAGACTTTACCTGCGAATCTATATAAGGAAAAGCGTATAATAATCCCTAAAACATGACGAGGTTGTTTAAATTTCAAGTCTCATGGTATACTAACCTGTTTTGAAATTTTATTGAGACATATCATTTTTCAAATTCCAACAAATATGTTTTTAAAATTTATTGAGGGATTCAATTCAATCAACCATTTTAGGGCCATGTCACAATTTGAAAAATAGATAAATGTACTAGACAAATATTTGAAGTAAAGAGATGTTGTCAGCAAACAGAAAGAGTGTTCACGTCAAATCATTAACAATGGCATTGGTATGAATAGTAAACACTGATGGTCCTAACACAGAACCTTGGCAGACTTCTGTGCCAATCTAGCCCAAGGTTAAAGCCTGACCCTCAATAACTAGCCTTTGAACTCTTTCATATAGATACTAGTAACTCGTATATATCCATTTTAACAGAAGACATTTCATTCTATTTTGTTTCAGTTTGAAAGAAATAACACCAAGGTGTCATACTTTGTTGAAGTCCTTGGAAAATTACAAAAACACGGAACTTCATTTATATAAACTAGCTGGCACCATGTACAAAACCGGACTGAAGAGAATATATAGAAAATAAGTGATTAATATATAGATTTAACATACTATTTTCCAAGACCTTCAACAAACTAGGCGAAAAAAAAGATAATCACATTTGTCACGAGGTTCACCTTTTTTATATAAAAAGTAATTACATTGCTACGTTCATGAAGGTTAGACATCCAGGCAAACAATACTCAGAGGAAATGCAGGCTCTACTACTGGATACATTACGAATATAATTCCCGGAAGGACTGTTAGTTCATTAGTGACGCTAAAGAAGAGTGGTGAATATGACTCGAAACGTCCGGATATTATCTCCGTAATTTGTCCAGTAGTATCCACATGAGTTTCCTATGAGTAGTGATTACATTGCTTCTTCCATATCATAGAAAATATACCATTTGATAGAGAAGAGTTGAAAACATGCGCTATTTTTTGTAGATCAAATAGTGTATGGCTTTGAGATAGATATCATCGTAGCCGTGAGCCTTGGAGATATCCAATTTCACCTCTTCGTGAGCAGTGGAAATACATGATAACCTTGTATCAGTAAATAAGCTTTTACCAGAAAGATACTTCAGATGGCTCAATTGAAGAACTTGATTTGACTGTAAAAGAGGGATTTGAAAGAGTACGTACCATGCGTAGTTCGTATCCATGCCTGACTAGGCCTCTACGTCACCATAACAATGATAAAGTACTACCCTCTCGCCTACATCTTTTAGTTATGAAGAACATAGTTTGTTCCAGACGGTAAAAACGTAACATGGAATTTTTTTGTATTTCAACATGGCAGATAAAGTGAGATATGTCAACACACCTCTGGATCAGCTGGGTCTAGTAAGAAATAAACATTTCACGTCTCGAGAGCACACGGATTGTAAAACATATCTTCAGCTTGTTGATATAACTCGAACTAGTGTTCCACGATCTCATACCTTCGCCAAATGATGTTACCCTTAGGCCTTCACGAATTTTGATGATTCGCATTAATCATGCAAATTAGGCATTCATTTGCATAAACACTACCTGCCAATGTTCTTCTTCACAATTAAACATGCCACACGTTTGAATAATCATATCATGGAAGGTAGCAGATTTATAGAATTTCCTCATCAATTATGCTAATTAGCTGCTGATTTGCATAAGGCCACACTGATTTAATTTTATGGATGACATCCTCTGGGGACCACAAAACTAATGCGAGAGGGCGAAAAAAAAAATTCAGCAAAAAAAAAAATGCTGCTTAACCACAGGAATACAAAGCCGATATTGCGGATTGAATCACAGGACACAGTGACTGCATCAAACAAACAAGTCTTTATTTGCAGGAGGTAGATGTAGTTAGTCTTATTCAGGTCTCATCCTCCTTCACAGCTTCCTCCTTCGCAGCTTCCTCCTTCGCAGTTTTCTCTCCCTACAGAAAAATGTAAAACGTATTGCTTGACCTACATTGTAGGTAGATATATACATGAATTATATATACAGTATATAGTTTATACTTAATACCCTGTAGAAGTGCATACAACAAGGGGATTGAATAGATGTGGATTTTATTTCAGATAAAAGTTTGAGATCAATATTTTGGGCAAAATGTAAAAGGTAGAGCAGAAACAGTACCCACCTGAAAGTTAGTGGTCCATCTTCTTCCTCTCTAGATCCCTTCCTCTCCAGCTTTCTCTTTACTCTTGTACGCTCTTCAACACGAGTGGCTTTGCAAACCTACAGAAAAATGACATGGTATGCAAAATCGATTTACTCTTGGAATGTATGTTTCCAAATAAAATTGTAAGTGTATTGTAAAAATTACAACATTACTAATGCGGGTGAGAATGAATGTACAATTAAAACATGAGGTACACAATAATATTTAACCCACCTGGCACACTGGATGAATGCTCTGAAACACTGCAGTTTCTCTGGAGGGATGGGAAACGTGTCTGTTTCCCCACACTGCCAGCATACCAGTGGCAGAATGGCCAGTGCCCTAGACTTGACTCGCGCAGAGTACAAATACACTGGTGCACTACATAAAAGAGCCCTGCACAAAACGGATGTAGAAACAGAGAAATAAAAATCATTTTTCAAATAGGAAATTTTGTGAAATAATTTTTGCAAGAGCTCACTATTAAAAAAAACACCCAACAGAAAATTAACAAAAAAACTTGCATGAAGAAATGCATCTTGTTGGAAATTTGCCATATGACTACAACATCATAATCTACATAAAACTACTGTAAATCATTGACAACTTTATTTTGTCTGTATCATAACACGTGTACGCGCCCCTCCCCATAAATTTTGCAACGGATACTGGATCGAAATCAGAAAAACAAAACAAACAAAAAAATAACTGAACTATTCTTACCTCAAAAGCTGACTTCTGCTGACAATCTTTGGCTTTAGTTGTTGCAGTTTTGTCAACAACAATACGGACAAAACAGCCGAACTGCACTGAGAAGTGGCCTGACCCACTTTAAAGGCCACCTCAACACAGCTCCCATTTCTCTCATCGTTGCAATAGAAACGTGTGGTGGCCGCTCTGGAAAGGACGTCTGTCCGGGCGATACTCGCTGGCTGCCACGAGTCGCTCGTAAAGCTGGGCAAACGTTACATCCCCCTCGCCAATGTCGATGGCATACCAGTCGACAACAACGCCTCCAGTTTGACGTACTTTGAGGACGACGCTGCCCCGCCATCTCTTGCAAACTTCGCGCTCTACATTGTTAGTGTAGCTAGTACGCATGTGCAAAGGGTTCATTTACGACAAAATTTACGTTTTGCGGTAGTACAAAAGAAGTTTTACGATAAGCCGCCCTTTTGCGGCATTCATGAGTCGGCAGTCTGTACCGAGTACAACAACAAAGATAAGAGTTCCAGGCGAGTTCCGGAGTTTCGTGAAGCCTCAAAAGACATGATTTTTTTTTTTTTTTTGGAGAACAAGCGAAAATCAATGCGCGCGCGGATGTCATCCATAAAATTAAATCAGTGTGGCCTAACTATCATTTTCATATGTCAAGCATTCTTTAAGGTACCCACATACCAAAAATCATGATGATCCGTCAATCGGTTTTTTTAGTTATCCTCCTTCGAATATTTTTTAACGAATGCTTCTGCAGTTCCCGAACAAGTCGCTAGGTGGTCCAAACCCATGTCACTTCTTCCCCAGCCAAAGAGCTACCATGACCTATCCATGTCTAGATCACGAGATATCAAAACCAGAAGTTCAGGTGCAGTACCATAACAAGCTGCCAGGGGGTCCAAAATCTAATCAGTTCCAGGTCTCATCAAGACCTACCCACCTACTAAATATAAAGACAATCCATCTTAGCCTTCTTGAGTTATCGTGTTGAGACACACACACACACACACACACACACACACACACACACACACACACACACACACACACACACACACACACACACACACACACACACATACATACACACACACGCACACGCGCCAACGAAAACATAACCTTCTTGGTGAAGATAATTAGCCGCAAGAGTAGTGCGTACTACAATGGTAACAGCTGGCCAGCAGTGTCCTCGATATTTTGGCGTAAACACAACTGGCATCACCTCACAGATCGGAGCAGGGTCACATGTGCATTATGGTTTGTCAACTTTATTAACGGGCTATAACCGACATATAGACCTATCATCCACCTTTTCTCACAACTACAACACCAGACGCTTCAGAACTTTACAAACCTACATTTTTCCCAAACCATAGCTGGACAACACATTTGCATACAGAAGGACTAATTACTTCAACACGATAGCAGGAAATATCTCACAACTCTCACCACTGAATGTAACATACATGTGTAGATATGATACTTCTGTTGTTACTTGTGTTACAATTAATTTGTCAGATGTTTATTTTTGGGGGCTCCATTGAAAATCAATTTGTCAAAATTGAATAGGCCACCCAGCTGTTCAAAAATTCCGTAATAACACATTACAGTCCACCGTTGTACAAGACCGCCTGCCGGCATAACTCCCGACAACACGCGCACATACAACACTTTGTCTTTGCAGAACCATTATATTGTTATCACATATTTGCCTTAGCATGAAAGTTCATCTGTGTTGGTACAAATCATTATGAAATAAAGACTGAACTTTAACTTCTAACACTAGATATAGAATTGGGACTTACCCCAAATTTTGGGTTGACTCCATCAACCTTGTTCACGGAATGGACCCGTCTAATCTTGGAACGTGACGTCAGAGACACGTGACCGTAGTAGCGGGTCATACGTGCCAGATAACTTGTGTCTCCCTCCGTCTCTGTTCAGGGTAGGTCTGTGAGCTCTTATGTAGACTGCCTCCTTAACTCCTCTTAACCCCTTCTAGAGATACTGAATGTCCCGGAGACTCAGGCACGTATGACCCGCTACTACGGTCACGTGTCTCTGACGTCACGTTCCAAGAGTAGACAGGTCCATTCCGTGAACAAGGTTGATGGAGTCAACCGAAAATTTGGGGTAGGTCCTAATTCTATATCTAGTGTTGGAAGTTAAAGTTCAGTCTTTATTTCATACATATTTGCCTTCTTCAGGCAATATTTAAAATGGACTCCTGGAGTAGATATTGTTGAAGTAATGATGTAGCCTCCTGCTCATGACCCTGATGACTGCGTCATTCGTTCTCACGTGCCTTTCTCATTGTCTGAATGGTGACTTTTTTTCCTTACATTGGGTCTATCGTATAAATGCATGGCTTACATGGCGGCGTTCCTAAGGAATCTACAGAAAGTTTTTTGACATCAGTAATTCTGTGTTGAACACATTTACTCTCCACCATATAAAGATTCCAACTACCTCTAAACACAGTCTCTTTATATGGCAATTACAAATGGCAATTAAGACCACATCACTCAAAACCCTGGACTGTGCACCTCCGACCATATCCACATGCTAGTAAATCACGCGAATGCTTTAGGAAGTGGAAATGTGGCGACTGGCTACCAGACCGTAATGATGGTGATGTCACAAGTCGATCAAGTGTTCACAGTGATGAGGATGAGCTATTCACACTTCCCACGGTCACGGACATGACGTAAGACCACCCCCCTCCCCCTTCCTCGATGTAATATTTCCAACAAGTTCCATCGACAAACTGGTCAACTATTGTTTTGAATTATTTCTCTAGTATGAAGCGCATGCCATAATTGCATTTCTGTTGGAATTAGAGAAAATTACGTACCTTCTGTCGTTCTAATATACGTAATGCGACCGTGCGAGTAGGAGAGTCTTCGGTAGAAGGTAGAACGATAGAAGGTACGTCATTTTCTCTAATTCCAACAAAAATTCAATTATGGCATGAGCTTTTTACTAGAGAAATAATTCAAAACAATATTATTACATCGAGGAAGGGGGAGGGGGTGGTCTTACGTCATATCCGTGACCGTTACTAGGCATTGTGGGAAGTGTGAAATTGGTGAATGGTGAGTTACTCTTTAATCCAGTCTCGTGTACTTCTCACAAAGTGGTATCTCCCACGCGGTACTCTCTGTAGTGTAGCAGTACCGGCGAGTCCGGCAGCACCCGGGATATCCGGGGGGAACGAGGGGGCGAGTTTCCGGGGCTGTCACGTGATCCCCGACTGACCAATGAAAGAGTGGTGGTTGGCAGTCCGCTCTGTCGTTCCCAGCCCAGTTCTCGACTTTCCCGCCACAGACCCCACCTTCTCTTCAGCTCCGACTGAACCTAGTCAAAATCAACATGCATTATGAATCGAAATGGCAAGAAGGTTATAACTTCGGTGCCGTGTATGACAGGTTTTGTGGACAAATGGTGGAGTTGGGGATATTTTCGTGATTCTATAACAATGGATAGCTCTTGGGCTCTTGAAAAAAAATGTAAAGGTTTGTTTTTCAAAATGAAGGAAACGATTTTCCAAGATGATAAGTAAATTACGGATCATAATGATAAATAGCTTTTTGTGATTATTGACATGGGAAGTACTAATTACTGAAATAAGAAGCTAAATTGAATAACTTATACGGCATTTGGAAAATCCTAATTGTTCCATATCTATTTAAACATGCGACATATAACTGTGACACGTAGGACCATCGATAGATCGATCTTTTTTAATAAGAGAAAATACTATTCCACTGACGGAAATTTTATTTTTAGTTAATTGGGACAAACGAACAGCTGGGAATCATGGCCTTTATTGTACAATAGAGAAAAAAATCTAGTTTGTGTAGATTACTTTTGATCAATATATACAGACAAGATTTTCTTTGCTTTAAAAAAAGTAAACTGGTCTGTTATGTTATTCTATAATTATTATGTCACATAACGTGGTACCATATGATTTTATTAACATAAGCGACCAAAGAGACAGTACATAATGCAAATTAATAAGACTCAAAAGCCTTTGACTTAAACGTTTTTGTCACTTTGACAGTAAACATGTTACTCACCTCTCCATTTAAAAAGCAGTATAGTACGGCCACTATCATCCCCTGAAAAAACAAATGTCAACAGTACCTATGCAGGAGACCAAAACACGCAAAAAGCTGTGTTTCCACTCGTTTTAAACGAATAGATTAACTTGTTAATTTCACTTTTAGCGTGACTAATGTATGTTGTATGAACTTTTATCTCTAAATAAAACCAGTAGTTTGTGTGCTCAAGCACTAAAGTTAACTTTGCAATTCAACATTTTCTACTTGTCATGGTAAAGACATTTTATGTAAAATAATACATGTTAGATACTTCAATTTTGTCACTAGTACAGATTTTGTTTTTGCCAAAAAATTCAAGATGCGGTAAAAATATAGTCACCATCAACTCTTTCAACTATTTCAACTGTAATTTTTTAGGAAATATATAAATAGTTTCTTCTTGAAATTAACTTCTCTGAACTTCATAAATGTTACAGATAATGAGCTTGAAAGATTTCACATGTCCTCAACTCACCTGGAATGAGTTCATGAAAGTGTCGAAGAAGTAGCTGACATATTTCACCTGTCCCGTGACGTCTTCAGGAAGGCCGATAAAGACGATGTAGTGGACACCGAAGAGTGGGATCAACACAAGTGTGGATCGGGTCAGCTTCCTGAAGAAATCACACAGAAGTAACGGTTTAAAGGAGAAATAACACATTATTACAACAGGGTAGATACCTGCAGAAATAACACAGAAGTAACGGTTAAAAGGAGAAATAACACATAATTACAACAGGGTAGATACCTGCAGAAATAACACAGAAGTAACGGTTAAAAGGAGAAATAAGATTATTTAAGGAAATAATCGAATCATAAGCATTCTTTGTTAAGAAAAATTTGTCATTGCTGAAAGAATATTATCGACTGGTGTAATTTTTTGATGATGATTTTATTTGAATAATCAATTACAACATTTATAAGGCATCAGTCGTAAAGCTTAACATCATTTGGCGAAGGATGAAGCCGTGAAACGATCTCATACCTTCGCCCATTCAGCCTATCTACATACGCAACCTTATCAATTCATGGGGAGACGTAACACCCCAGAAAAACTAAGAGTCCCAAGATCTCATACCTCCATGAAATATGGGCTTGATATGTAAATGTAAATTTCCTCTTTAATTATGCAAACGACCTCTGCATTAACATAATATATGCATCGTGCTGTTAACTTTGATTAACTTACATATGTCCCAAGTATGACATTCCCATCATTCACCATTAAGAAATCATAGAATTTTCGCATTAATTATGCAAATTAGGTCATCATTTGCATAATAAGTATCGGTTGATGTTACGCCTGCCATAGGGTACATACATTACATATATGAAAGTAGTATAATGTAAAAAACTGTAATTATAGAATTTCGTTATTAATTATGCAAATAAATTCCTCATTTGCATAATTTGCATTTAATTATGCACATCTCTCTCAGCTACCTACACACCAAAAATGATGAAAATATGTTGTTCCTATCTGGACTTATTGGCTTTTTAAACATTTCACCAGAAAGTGCCCTGTAGTTCCAGAACAAGCTGCTAGGGAGATTAAACTCACATCACTTATTCCTGACAGGAAAAGCTATCTGTCACCAAAACTTCAAGACCATAGGATGTTCAAGACAAAAGATACAAAAACCGGAAGTTCTGCAGCAGTACCAAGGTCATCCACCAGGAGGCCCATTTTTGACCTTGACCTTTGTCTTTCCAAGACTTACCAGCATACCAAATATCATTACAATCCATAAAGGCTTTCTGAAGTTATGCTGACCACAAAGTTGCGGAAACACACAGACAGACAGACAGACACACACACACACACACACACACATACAGACAGACACGCCAAAAACAATACCTCCATTTTTCATGGAGGTAAAAAGGAGTTAGGTTGGTTGAAATAGCATTAGGTTTACTATCCTTATAAAATTATCAAGAGATATCACTGTATTGTTTGGCTTACTTGTATTGAGTGGAATGTTCCCTGCTTCTGTTTGCCTGTTTCAATTTGACGGCCAGGATTCGAACTATGTTTAGGAAGAGGACAAAATTGACCTGGAAAGCAAAAAAAAAGTTTAAACATGCACAGTTTCAATAACCACGTCCGTTTCTTTGACAATTTACCTTTATTTTTAGGAGCATTTTTAATCCTACATTACATTAATGACCTACCTTGTTTAGCTCCACGGCTGTACACTTTGCAGACGATTCTAAATGTTTCAAACAAATTCGTAATATTTAACGTGGGTTTTCGTTTATTAGTTCTGTACCTGTATTTGTTCCTTTAAACAGGGTACTGAGGGGGGTTTGCTGGTGCAGCATCAGTAATACAGAATTGCAGGGTTTAGACTCAAACAAGAGTTCAGAAAAATTTTCTCTAGAGCTTCCATAACCATGTAAGGTTTAGACTATTTGAAACCGAAAGCCTACTTATCATTGTACATCTTACATTGTATCATTGTACATTTATATCTTAACCGGATTCCGATTGGGCTCTCTTGTCATCTTAGGAGCGGGGAAGGTGTTTGAGGCCTGCCTATCTGCAAGTCCTAAACTACTTATCGCAAGCAGCAAGAATTTTCACAGGATGGTCTACTATTGGTACTGAATCATGACCACACACAGCTGTGTATGTGTTATTATGACTTTGGTTTTGAACACCTCAATCTTTGGTTGATAACTCCGTTTACTGAAAGTACTGTATGATGGTTTCGATAGTATTTCAGTATAAGCACTGTGTCGAAACACTTGATGTTGAAGAGGAATGGTTAATGTGAAACAGTACATTTTGGAACGAAAAGGGAGATGGCCTGAAATATGCTGACATTTGCTCCAGAGGTTCTCTCGTAAAACATAGGTATACAATAGAATTTTAACAAAACCTTTGTATGATAGAATATTACGGTCTGCCAAGACTTACACTATTCATAGCAATAACACTGACATACTGACAACACTGTCATCAAATGATCATGACGTCTTTATAGTTAAGCCATCCGCCATCTTAGTTCATCAATCTTGAATTTTAATTTTAATTTTAATTTCAATATTATGAACTCTGTCCCGGTGGTTTTTCTTCACTTTCCGGTCGGGACTCGTGGGGCTTGCTCGGCTTGGTTTGAAATGGTTGCTTTAAACTCACACTTACAATCGTCCCGTATCCCGGCGATGCCAGTGCTATTATTATTTGGTTACCACATGTATATGGGCTGACCCAAAGTGACAATTAATATCGACCGACCCACCGGCCGCACGAGCCGCAAAATAGCCCTGCAGTTGCCGAAAGTGCCAAAGTTGTTGTGTCCCAAACCGTGCCCGTGAGCGGGTACAGAACGGGAAACAGCCTGATCACTGTCCAGACCTGTGCCCGGATGTCATCACGCCCCAAGTACGATACGGTACTTTCCTAGACCTGAGAAGCGGTGACAGCTGTGTCCCGTTCTGTCACCACTCACGTACGGTTCGGGACACAACAAAAGTAGTCCAAAGGGTCCAATCAAAAAGCGCTAAAAAGCCCATAGAGTACCCGGTGGTGCATCGGTCTAGAAAGGTACTTTAGTAACAAAAGTATATGTATTTAGAACAGTTCCCCTCACCAGTACAGACACCAGGATGGGTCCCCTGTAGATCCACCAGTACTGCAGGTGTTTGATTTCCCAGCATCTGGCAAAAGCACAAACGACAGGATAAGGATAATGACCTCTTCAGAAAAGTAAAATGTAGTAACTCTACTCTGCAGTAGCAGCTTCAACACTCTTCCGCCAGGCACATTAGTACCCGTACGTAGCCATTTTCTAGATCAAGCCCCCGCTATACATTTGGACCTTCGCTCGACCTTACCCCGGACCACTCCCAACCCCAAATGCTCCGGCCCCACGTAAAGAAATCAAGCCATTTAATATAATGCCATTGTCACGAACATTTAAAACACTAGTGATAAACAATCAAAATAATATCAGCATTTTGCCGTATTAATGGATACTATATGGATATAATGTCCATCGTTATCCTCGGTGTGTATAAGGCCACACCAAGTAAATTTTATGGATGACGTCCTTTGGAGACCCTAAATCTAATGCGAGAGGGCGAAAAAAACAAGAAGGGCCCTAAAAAACAAGATGCCTAGATTAGAAATATACTAAGAGACGACAAATGTTAGGACACAAATTGAATGAGGTGACACAGTGTAACAAACAAGAAATATTTTATTCATCATCATAACAGCAATAAATCAGGTGGAACAGCAGTTGTCGTCCTGTCCTGTTTTGGCGTTACGGGTTTCACGTCAATCTGACGATTTGCGGCACTGTCATGACTCTTTGGATATGGTCATAGTTAGAGGAAGCGGAATTTCTTGTTTGTTTTTTCTAGGAACAGGGCAAAATCAATGCGCGCGCGGACGTCATCCATAAAATTTACTTGGTGTGGCCTATTAAATGAGATAATCCCTTGTCAGGTTAACCACCGAATAAATACGCTCACTTGGTGGTTTATTCGGTGGTTATCGCACCTGACCAGAGATGATCTCACCATATACCCATCGGGGCAGGGCATTAACCCTTTATTATTTCACCCCTTGAGACATCTAGTTGATATTATCGTGTTTTTGTTAAACACAGAAGCAGCGCCCCCTGGCAGATATCGTGCAGAAAACAATTGACTTATCCAGACAGCCCACCGTGTGTCCTGCAGGGTGACTCGTACTGCGATCCATGGAATCATGAACAGCCACGGAGCACCTGAAGACAACAGAATTTTAATTAACGACCACGCAGATGTATCAGGTTATCGTTTGCTTCGCCACGTGTATTGGCACTTTTGAAAGCATCTACATAGTTCCTTGGTTGTTAGAGTTTAAGCTTTGATAGAACACAAGAAAGGAAATCACCATGAACTTCCAGTCGATCTCGTCGACTTACGTCAGATGTACTGCGCTAACTTTTTCGGAAGCGTGATGACGTCAAGAGTCAGTGGAGAAAATACGGAATCTACTAGTACCACCGCCACGAAAACGTCACCATCCTAGTACCATGTCCCGACGGAAACACCTAACACATCTGAGTACCATGTATTACCGGGAGTACCTATCCCTTCGCGAGTACCTATATCAGATACCCCATACCACCATGATGCGTACCTCTTCCATCCTAGCACCGGATGTACATACCCGTCTACAGTACCATGTACCAGTTGTACCTACCCCCATTATGTTGTACCAAAACAATTAGAATCAATCCATGTCTGCTGAAAGTACCTACCCCATCCCAGCACCATGTACCACCGGAAGTACTTCCGTTCGGAGAAGAAGCCTACGGCGATGAGGGAGTGCAGGAAGAGTCCCTCCACCAGCAGCCAGAAGTAGTTGGCAGCGATGAAGTAGTTGTACAAGGTCACAACGATCTTGCACCAAATCTGTAAAAGATTACTTTATCGTAAACATTCACACAGTCACCTTAATGATAGCTAAACCAATCATACAGATGATATATCTTAACCCTGTCTAGACCGGGAGGGAGTGCCCGCACCATCTTTGATGTCGGATAGCGTCTGAACGACTTGCGCTAGTAGTACCAAACTTGGTGACTTTTCCTAAGAATATAGGATTCGCAACAATTTCTTATCAATTTAATAAGTTAGTATTTTGTGTGTTGTTCTGGGAACCGTTTTATTGCAGGCATTCTTGCGAAATTCAGTCATTTTCGTTCCAACAAAAGACTTTTATGGGTTTTATGTCAAGCTACACATGCTTTCTAATATTAATAACATCTAATGCAAGTTTATGTAATTTTTATCATTGAAATACATAATTTATACTTATTTGATAACGTCATTTTTCAAAATATAAGATGGCGGACCACATTAAATCAGATATATACAGGTAATTTTCTTTAAAATTTCATCACTACTTCGATTCTTTTACAAAAAAGGTTCATATGAACGTCTTTAGTCAATTTGTCTGGTTGTTTGTTAATGTATTTTAGGGATTATCTTGAGAAAAAGTTTTTCAAAATTCAAGATTGACGATCAAAGATGACGGAAACCTTGAATATGCATGATGTCATTGTATGACTTCGCCGGGGCAACATAAGTCTCAGTAGATCCTAATATTCTATCATAAACAATTTTTGTAAAGGTTTTGTTGAATACCATCAATTTCTAAGAGAATAACCTATCTAGAGGGTTTGGGCCAATAAAATCATGACGTCATAATGATGTCATATTACGTCTTAACGATATCAAAGTTGTTTTTAGGATTTATTTTTACCACACCATCCCCGATGTGTAATTTGGTGGTGATACGATATACCGTACACAAGTTCTGGGGAGGGGGGCGAATGAGCACACCTCCCCCTTCCCCTCCACGGTCCCACGAAACCCCCAAAAAGCCTAGTCTAGATAGGGTTAAGCATTTTAATGTCATAAATACAACTGTCTATCTTATTATTACCTGTTTTAGTTAGCGTGATACATAAAAACCACCGACATTTAAAACAATAAACAGTATGATTTGTAATAGGTTTTCAAGATTTTACATTACAATTATAACATATTTGCTAGATATACTTCATGCGAATGAGAAGACTACCTTGTCCTCAAAGTCATTGTACGTCTGTTGTCCGATCCCCCCGAACAGCACGGCGTCTTTGATGAAGATAAACACCGCTCGGAGGATGAAGGACACAAACAGGTGCAGGTGGATGTAATTCCGGATACAGTGGAGTTTCCTGACAACGAAAAAAAAGATATAGGGACCTGAGCAGGTGTAGGTAGATGTTGTTCCGGATACAGTGGAGTTTCCTGACAACGAACAAAGATATAGGGACATGAGCACGTGTAGGTAGATGTAGTTCCGGATACAGTGGAGTTTTCTGACAACGAAAAAAAGATATAGGGACATGAGCAGGTGTAGGTAGATGTTGTTCCGGATACAGTGGAGTTTCCTGACAACGCACAAAGATATAGGGACATGAGCAGGTGTAGGTAGATGTAGTTCCGGATACAGTGGAGTTTCCTAACAACGCACAAAGATATAGGGACATGAGCAGGTGTAGGTAGATGTTGTTCCGGATACAGTGGAGTTTCCTGACAACGGAAAAAGATATAGGGACATGAGTAGGTGTAGGTAGATATAGTTCCGGATACAGTGGAGTTTCCTAACAACGCACAAAGATATAGGGACATGAGCAGGTGTAGGTAGAGGTAGTTACAGATGAAGCAGGTTTTTCTAAAAACAGACAAACTTTTAGGGACATGAGCAGGTGTAGGGCAAAGTTGTTCCGGAAACGTACAGTTGAGTTTCCTGGGAATGGAGAAAGAAATAATCACTTGAACACCTGAATGTGGATGTAGTACCGGATACAGTGGTGGTTCCTGAGAATGAACAAATCTATAGGGAAATGAGCAGGTACGGGTAGATGTAATTACAGATACAGTTGTGTTTCCCAAGAATAGACAAAGATGTAGGGACATGAGCAGGTGTAGGTAGATGTTGTTCCGGATACTGACTTGAACACTTGAATGTGGAATTTGTTCCGGATACTGTGGAGTTTCCTGAGAACGGAGAAAGGAATAATGACTTGAACACGTGAATTTTGTGTTGTTCCGGATACACTGGTGTTTTCTTAGAACGGAGAAAGATACAATGACAAGAACAGGTGCATGTGAAGAGATATATTAATTGATTAATAAAGGCACAGGTGTAAACAGGCGCAGGTGGATAAGTGTTGGATATGCAGTTTTTTTAGTTATTGGTTTGGCTGTTCATCACCATCATCACAGCCAGGGCAACCAAACTAACCAGTGGCTATTACAAAAGGGCTTGCCCAACTGACAAGACATGACAAAACATTACGGCAACATATAAGGTAGCTTAACCTCTACAATCTACAAAAATATTATTCTATGTAAACAAAAACTTGTTTACAAAGGAACCTTGCAGTTTTTTCTGGTGAATGGTAAATCCCACTGATTTTGATTCCCTTGCCCCAAACGCCAAACGTAAAACATATAAATGCAAAACATAAACATAAAAGAAAGGACATAAAACATGAAAGAAAGGGCACATCAACAACATGAACGGAATTTAGCACTACCTTTCATAGATATTTGACAGTGACAACAGCCAAGAAATTAAAACAGATTTGTTTTACATTTGCACACAAAATTATCTTATCATGACATCTTGTGTGTTTTTGTTATGTCATGGCTTTATGCATGTTTTGTACCTTAGATGACACCTGGTGGGATATGTCCTCGGGCACAACACTAATGGACATCCATTAGTGTTGTGCCCTCTGGGCTTTCTTAGATAAACATTATATCTCAAAGTCTCTGAAGTCTCAAAGCCAATTACGCGAACGAGTCCCAATTAACTTCATTGTATGTGTTTATAAATGTCGGGCATTTTGCTCTAGTGGTGCTTTGTAGTAAAACTTGTAATAATCATGTTTTTACGTGCATAATCAACGAGAAAATTTACTCAGACTTTTATACTTCATTATCATCATATTTGGGATTTAACTTATTTGCTTCAAGTTTTATTTGTAATTTGGTGAAAATATCCTATTTTTAAGTAACTGTATCTATGGCTTTTGTTCTCTAGAGTCGCTTCCTTGCAATTAAGTCTCAATAAGAAAAGCCGTGTTAAGTGCCTTTCCCAGGGCCGTAACGCTCGGGACTTCACACCCGGCACCTTTGGGTTCTGTGCCCAACACCCTACCCATCACGCCACACGGAGCCATGATCCGTTGCTATCAAATCCCACATAATACAAACATTCACCATGATGGTCTGACCCTAAGATCAGAAGTGATGTGAAGTGACTTGGTGCTTTTGGAACCGTAAATAATAATGAGATATGAAAACTAATGAACTGTAGGTATTTCCATCCCACGAAATACCAGAATGAACTTTCAGGATCATTTTAAGAGAGGAGTCGTCTGACTCTGGGGCCGAATTGCAGGCCTGGACTGTTAACTACTCCTGGACTGGACTGTTGTGGGGTCGTGTGGCGTAGCGGCAGAGTGCGCGACTCGGAACTGAGAGTCCCGGGTTCGAGTCCTGACATGCCACCGATCCCTTGCCCTTGGGAAAGGCACTTTACACGACTTTCCTCACTTCGCTCAGGTGAAAATAAGTATTGTCCTGTCATATCATGTATTTGTCCCCTGTGTTGGTGGCGGCATTAATATAAGTTGAAAAAACGTGAGTGTGCCGTCACCACGTCTGGTGATTACATGTTGGAATAAAACAAACCTACTCCGCTGGCAGGCAGACACGTGACGTTTTCAATGTCTGCTCTTGTAGTGGCGATATTTTTCATCACTTCGTCCATAATGGTCATGAATCAGTAGATGGGCTGACTCAGCAATGTTGCATCTCAAGTAATTTGCATAGCTATTCATTGTTGCCTATCATATTTTTACTTTCAATTTTTTACTGTTTTCCTCGGAGCAAGTTCCCTTCTGTAAAACCATATTTGTTTCTCACCATGAACAATGTTTTCGTTTACTTTTATGATTCTAATTTTATATCACTTTCTTGATAATGTTGCTGTGTTAAAGGTTCTTTACTTTGACCAGGTTAAATGTATTTTGGAGTAGCTTACCTGAATCTAATGATGATCCCCATAGC
The DNA here is from genome assembly GCF_001625305.1 of Branchiostoma belcheri. Classification (NCBI taxonomy): domain Eukaryota; kingdom Metazoa; phylum Chordata; class Leptocardii; order Amphioxiformes; family Branchiostomatidae; genus Branchiostoma; species Branchiostoma belcheri. The sequence continues at coordinate 227,307 of NW_017804154.1, read as the reverse complement.
AACAGTGAGAGACGCCAGGGACAGGGAGTAGCCAACTGTGTAGATGATCTGCACAGTGTACAGGTCCGTCTGACACATACCATGCAAGGTATACGTTAGATTTTTAATATATGACATACCACTGTCAATGACATACCCGATAAAAGAAAAATGATACAAGATGGTCCATAATGGCTTAGCTAAGTACATTCCAATTAATCGTTTAAAAACAAATATACTACTGAAGTAATCATCCAAGTTACGATACCATGTCGGTAATGTATAGTGTGGAGAAATAAGAATGAAAGTTTATTGCAAATTCTTGCCCGGAGGCTAATTGCAAATTACAAAACATAAAAGAACAATGAAATAGAGTATAAAGTAACTAAAGTCTACATGATAAAGGTAGCTGTCTAGAACTAGAACTATGTCTAAAACTATGTCTGAAGGGTTTGACTTCTCTTCTGTAAACCATGGAAGACGTAATGTCCCACATTTTCCAAAATGTGTGGGCTTTGGGAAGTTAAGAGAATAATAGTTTTTTCTTGGTCTGTAATTTTAGAGAAATTGGGATAAATTGTAGAAGTTTGAATAGTCAATTCATTTCGAGCGTTGTTATGGAATGAACAGTTTGAAATAAAATGTATATGTCCATACCATGTCGGGCTCTTTGTGGATGTAGCACCTACTCGGGTAGTCTTCAGTAAGGTTAAGGCGGTTCATGTTCCAAGTTCCGTTCCCGCAGGTACGTTGGACAGTTCCTGTTAGCATCAAAGTTATATATCATGATACCTCTAAAACCTTATTCATACAAAAATTGTGCTCGTGATTATTTCGATAAGATGACAATAAATGGACATAAGAGATGATGTAGTCATATGCCATGAGAATTCTAAAGGTACATTGAAGAAGACATGACTTTTCTCCTTAGCTCAATGAGTAAGTGGATAATCAGTTTCAAGTTTGATTGGTATGAAATAAAATGTGTTCATTTCAAAGGTACACTAAACTGGTGGAGCATACTGGAATGGTTGAAGAAGGCGATGTGCTGAGGACAGGGTAACGTCACGACTTGACCAGGTGCAGCATTGGGCCAACAGGAACCGAGATAGTCAGGTCCGCCATGACAGTATCCTGTAACTGAAGAGCAGACAGCGTCGAATTACTCATTAATATAAGAGCAGCTTCCTGCTATACTTAACATGGGGTGGTTACATTTGTTCCACCGTTTAACTTACAGATTCCTGTTCACCGTGTACATGCTGTATACAGTGTGCTTCCTATTAATATTATGAACACGCGACACTAAAATTCCGGACAGATACTCTAATTCCTAGAGTATCTGTCACTTGCCTCTCCTCTCACTATTTTTTTCTTTCCTTCTCTTAAAAAAATGAGATCTGTAAAGTAATTTATGAAATACAAAGATAGCCACAAAGTAATGATGAGAAACACACATTACAGCCTAGGACATAACAGACTTTTGTTTGAGCTGATCCTGTAACCAGCTAGTTTGGGTGTCAGCCTTTTTGCTTTCGTCTTCTCCCGGGGATCCCCACTATTTGCTACCGGTATAGCGTACGGATAACATTCTAATGATTATTCAAAATCATCAATATTGATTTTTGCAAATAATGATGTACATATACATGCATAAAAGATTGTGCTAAGGTAAGATCGAATTAAATAATGGTTAGATAGGTAAGGTCTAGTTATATAATGGTAGCCGTGGGCGAGTAATGGTGACCATGGATGGGTAATAGTAGCCGTTTATGGGTAACGATAACCGTGGGTGGGTAATGGTAGCTGTGGGTGGGTAATGGTAGCTGTGGGTGGGTAATGGTGACCGTGGGTGGGTAATGGTAGCTGTGGGTGGGTAATGGTGACCGTGGGTGGGTAATGGTAGCCGTGGGTGGGTAATGGTAGCCGTGGGTGGGTAATGGTAGCCGTGGGTGGGTAATGGTGACCGTGGGTGGGTAATGGTGACCGTGGGTGGGTAATGGTGACCGTGGGTGGGTAATGGTGAACGTGGGTGGGTAATGACAGCCGTGGATGGTTATGGTCGCAGTGTGTGGGTACTAATGAGTGGGTAATGGTGACCACGTATAGGTAACTGTGACTTTGGATGGGTAATCAGCCGTGATTGGTAAATTAGTGGCCATGGACAAGTAATGGTGGCTGAGTAATGATGACCTTGGATGGGTGGATAATTGACGCTGCAATTACTGATGATTTACTCCTAACTTTTCTCTCCAACCAAGGGGAACAATAGAGAAACGTTATCCAGTCGCCCAGGCCTTTCACACATTTGACATGCACACAAACATAGAAAAACCAAAAAGCCGTATTTGACCCCAAATCAACCCGAATCAATGCAATTGATCGTACGGTAATGTTTACAGCACAGATGCATGGCTGTATGGATCATAAACTACACCCCTCTTTTATATTTGTTTGACATGTCCATTTCGATTCTTGACAGTGTTGGCAAAAGGTTGGAAGTCAGTCTGGAGAGAGATCAGCAGCCTGACATAGACGTTGAGATTGTCAGTGGTCGGGAGTAGCTTTGGAAACCTTTAGGACTCACGGGCAATAATGCTCCGGTTGTAAAACAGTTCTAAAATGGTTGGGACATGGTGGGCACGGACGGTAGGCTTGGCAAAAAACTTGTCTACCTGGTTCCACTTACCGCCGACGCTGGTCGGTTCTTTCGTCGTTGTGGGTTAATCAAAAATCATTGATTACTGTATGATCACACTTACTATTAGGCTGCACCGTTTCATTCAGTCTTCTAAAACAGGCATCTGTCTGGTCTTTGATCAGTGTCGCCAGCGTTAATTGGTCAATCTTTGGGGATGTGTTATCAATCTGTGGGAAGAAACATAGTTTGTAATAGAGCAAAGGATGCCTGATAGGTGAAATTGAACACACCCATCTCTTTCTAATCGATTGTGTATATCAAACAATTAAATACAGATGTACTATAACACAGCTGGTATTGTGTATCTGCACATTTTGTTTTTGTGGTGATAATCCCATCATCTATTATATACTTCCCCTGACATTGAAACAGGTCGGTATGATTTACAGTCGATTACAACGTAACGTACAATATCTATGTCATCAGTGACAATACTGGGAGAGACTTACTGGTTGAAATTTTAGTAAATAAATTAGGGACATGTTGGTAATTATTAGTCTTCAGTATTGTTTTCCTTCTCCGTCTGATTTGAAATTTAAAAAAGGCCAATAACCGGCCTTAAAGTAAAATATTTCTTATAAAATCAACTTGAGAAAACCTTTGCTCTTCTTATGATAGGGTAATAATGTCATTTACTGCCGAGTAAAAACAAACGAAAAACACGTGATTCTATTTTATCTTGATAATTTGGCTCTACTGTAGTCAAGTTGCAGGTTTAAACTACAAAACGTACCATTGCGATTAGTAGCCACAGTAAGTAGATTTTTAGCATATATGGCTTTTTGAGACAGAACTCGACTTGTTGACCACCAAATTTCCCAAATCAGGGGAAAATCAATGCGCGCATCCATAAAAATCACTTGCTGTGATCTTATTTACTTCTAAGAGAAGCTTCCACTTTCCTCCACCTATATGGGATGGGACTATGCATTATCAAGTCAACGAAGTGTTCAAAGTTCAACTTGTCTGGTCCAAGCTCTTCTTTTCTATTATTGCTAATTGATTCCATCTGCAGTTTCTCACTCTACACGGATACTTATCTTTGTCATAACTCGCTAGATTACACTAGAGATTTGAAAATATTTACAGATGTACATTACATGCAACTTTACACTTCGGGTTTATTTTTGGCTATGTTCGCGTCTAAATATATTGAAAACGTTACAAAGACGTTTCCGATAGATAATACTCGACTAGAGCAGAGTTCTACAGTGATAGATGGAACTATGGGTTTGTGACTTTATCTGATTAAAAGTAATTTTCTCGTTCCCGTCACCCGAGACCATACATCCTTAACTTCATTACAAAAGTTAAGTCCAAAGCAAATCAAGACGTTTTGGATACTGCCATGCAATATACCATGTAATCTAATAATGCTTTTCATTGGCGTGTTGCAGTTATTTTAAGGCTTATCCAGAGGTTTATCTGCAGGTTGGTTTTTAGTCAGGCTGTGTGACGCCGTACAAGTCTGACGCACACGTACATGCATAGCCGGTATTATGAGATCAGCAATCACCAGAGCGTTCTAACGGTAAGTGAACATTTGTATTCCTTGAATATCACAATGAACCTTACATGTTTTACGTGTTGTAGGACGCAAAGTCACGAGTATTGTTTTGAAAGCAGAGTAGTTACGTTTACCATGGAAGTTTTGGCTTCGGTGCCGTTTACGTGAGTGGGAAGGTATCGGAGGGAAAAGAACAGGTTCAATTATGGACTACCTATGACACTGCAGCAGAACACCAACTCAAGAACCGGCATATTGTAACTTGACTCAAACCTTCATTGTCCACACCAAGCGATTCATATCCGACTTAACATTAGAAATGTCTACAAAAATCACTTAATCTTATACTGATACGTTATTACATGTTATCCTATTCATTTGCTGATTTCTTATTTGTAATTTTGTTTTGTTATTACCTCCATTAAAAATGGAGGTATTAGTTTTGGTGTGTCTGTGAGTGTGTGTCTGTCTGTGTGTGTGTGTTTCCGCACATTTTTAGTCAGCATAACTTCATAACGCCTTTATGGATTGTGATGATATTTGGTATGTTGGTAGGTCATAGGAAGGCAAAGATTTAATATGGGCTTCCAGGTGACTGATCTTGGTACTGCAGCAGAACTTCCGGTTTTTGTATCTTTTGTCCTAAACATGCTATGGTCTTGGATTTTTTGTGACAGATAGCTTTTCGTGTTAGAATATGTGGTGTTTGTTTTGCCCCCGTAGCAGCTTGTTCTGGAACTGCAGTCCAGAAAGGAACAACATATCTTAATCATTTTTGGTATGTAGGTAGCTAATAGAGACATGTACATTTCAAAATGCAAATCATGAAATTTGTATAATTATGTAAGTTATGAGGAAATTATGTAATTACAGTGCTTTACGTAATAATACTTTCATACATGTAATGCATGTTATCTATGGCAGGTGGAACATCATCAGATATCAATTATGCAAATAATGACCTAATTTGCATAATGAATGTAAAACGTCTATGATTTATCAATGTTCAATGATGGGAATTTTATACCTTGTGACATGCGTAGGTTACTTAAAGCTTAACATCACTTTGCATATATTATGTTGATATAGATGTCATTTGCATAATAAATGAGGACATGTTAAAATGAAACATTGCCAAAGTTTCACACACAAAGTATTGTAATTTCAGTGTAGAAAACCATCAAGTAAAATAAACTAAAGTAAAATAAACTAATGTAATTATAATAAATCAGATACAATAAATCATTTACATAAAGTCTACAATATTTCATGGAGGTATGAGATCTCCGAATTCTTGTTTGTTACTGTATTTGTCGGTGGTGTGACTAAAATTAGCGATCTGCTAGAGTTTTCGATTCTGTTTTGTTCCGTTCTGTGAATGAGTGAGTGTGTAAGGTAGATAAAGTGATACCATTAGTAGATTACAGTTAGAAAAATCGGTATCTAATATGCATAATTAATGACGAAACCCATTAGGCTCATTCTCATCAAAATGTTAAGAATGGTGATTTTAGGGTGGAAAAATCGATGAACTGTTTTTTCAGGCAAACCTACCTTATCTTTTAGGAAAACACCTCAATTAATGATTGCCACAAAATGACAGCTTAATTGTCATAGGAAGTTACCGAAAATTTAGGGACTTTAATAAGATGTATTAAAACAATGCAATTTTTTGTGCAGCAAAAACACGGGAACATTAAAATGAACCGTGTGTATTATAAAGCTTGTATTCATGGCATCACCTCAAAAGCCATATTTTGGACGTCAGTATCTATGGAAGTACCTCTGTAGTACATTATACACTGGGACATACATACGTATCGAAGACATGAAGATAGCTAAGCAATAGCTAAGCTATGTTGGCTTTGGAAGCAAAATCTCAAAGAAGGGTAGAACATTTGAGTCTGATGACGACATTGAGGGTTACTTTCTTTCGATGCATATGTTTTCCACTTTATTTCCAATGATTTTGTTTATGGTGCACAGGAAAATGAAATTTGATCCCTTATTATGTCTTTTTCGCTGCAGGTGTAACCTCCGTTACGGACTTTTTTCTCTAAAAAGATCTATAGTTTTTAGCTTCATCTTTAAGGAGAAAGAGAGCATAAGTACGGGCATTTAAAAACTGGGTAACTTTTATATACCTAGTGAAGTAACTATCATGCAAGGTAATAAACAACGGTAACGGATGTTACAGTCATTACTGTAAAACATTTTGTTCAGCAAGGGTGGCTACAAATGACAGCAAACACTCCTTTCTTCTTCTCTTAGAAACCTATAAAATTTGCAAAAAGTTATCAAAATGGCAATTTCGTGTCTTATTTGTGGCTCTATCTAAACTGCACGGCCGTCTTACTTGAGCGGTAACGGAGGTTACAGAAATTGGCGACAGGTATGAACCACCTCGCACGACGTACAAGAATAGTGACAGGAGCGATCTGACTTGATCAGTGAAAGGCCTTGGCTATCCGGTTTCAACAGCCACCAAACTATTGCCGTAATTAAATTGCTGCGTTTTAGACTGCTGTTTAAATTTTTCATTCTTTCTTAGGCGACAGCTGCTTGTTGTCAGCTAAAGTTGGGGGTCGAGTGTGGATTAACGGGGAGAACACTGCGAATCTGAAGCCACTCTATCCGATCAGTCACACGGACCGTAAAGTGAAACATCTAAAAAGTAGACTGTTGAAGCACTAACTCGTACATCTTATGTTATATCATGAAAGTTCATCTGTGTTGGTAGTAATCATAGCAAAAGTTTGAACGTTATTCCAACACACAATTGTACACGGATCAAATTTTCAGCGACCACTGTCGCCTTCATCAGGATAATTAATGACCAATCACTTCACAACGTGATCTCGCGAGAATTACGGTTGCTTAAGTGATCAATTGCTTACGTCACGTATCAGTAAAATCTCATGTGAATAAGGTCACGTGATTGTAAACCGTATTTCTCGCGAGATCACGAAGTCATTAGTCATTAATTATCCTGATGAAGGCGACAGTGGTCGCTGAAAATTTGATCCCTGTACAATTGTGTGTTGGAATAAAGTTCAACCTTTTACTATCTTATGTTATATACTGTGCTAAGAAACACACATACTTGGGAAGGCGTTGTTTCCAGGATTGTTTTCCTGTAAACGTTAATTGTCATAAAACAGCAATTTTTGATGTCATCAGGTAAACTGTCCGATGCACTAGTGAACTGTTTTTGTCCTATCTGATTTGCGCCATCCTTTCAATACTGTACTGAGATGGAAGGCTGTCCTAGGCTGCCCTGTATCAGTTGTCTTGTATATGATAAAGATGATTTAAACCACCAAATCATCTGGTGAAAGAATGAGGTCGTGGATTTATTGTTGTCTAAGTAAGAACAGTGATTTTGGTACAAGAGTTTAACTATGTACCTCAACTTCTTATTATCATGACCATTATAACTCAAAAAAACCGTCATACATGTATATATTACTTGACAATATATATCATGGCAATTTGACGGGTATTCTGAATGATAATGGATATACCTGAATCGCAAATGGTCTTTAGGGCAAATAAAGTCATTGTGAAGGTCGTGATTACAAAGGCTCAGTTTTATTTTAACCCTATAAGCGCCAGTTGTTCGGAAGCTATCTGACATCACATTTGGCGCGGGCACCCCCCCCCCCGTCTAGATAGGGTTAACAAACATATCTACTATATACACCGACTTCTCGTATCCATGAAGATTAGGTAGCTTAGGAATTTGTAAGTAATGACTGCGTTACTTGTGTGGCCAGTACATTACGGAGTATACAATGTGACATTTAAGCTTCATCAAAAACACCGCATGAGCCAACTCTATAAAACAACAACGCCACTGGCTGATTTTGATCCTTTCGGTAGCGTAGTTATATATATGCTCTACCCCGCGGGAAATGGTCTTTGATGTGTACGTAGGTCAGGATTACTATCAGCGTCATTCCAGGCATTTATTCACTATTACGAGAGAAAATTCCAGAGTGAAAGTAATAAACTTACTGCGTGAGTTGAATTATAAACGTATAAATAGAGAGTCAATAGAGGTGTAATTAACTCTACGTGCATTTTAGTT
>NW_017804154.1:216884-219010 GCF_001625305.1 Branchiostoma belcheri | reverse complement strand
AGAAGTATAGAGGAAAGCTGCATGCCTATTGGTTGATGCCCTGCATTCCATTGTGATGACTCATGCCCAGACGTGGTAAACAAGGCACACTAACACAGTAATACATTTGCTATAACACAGCCAAAAAACTCAAATAAAACCATTCTAAAAGCCTGTATCACAAAAATTTAAAAAACGCCTAGGGGTATTTGCCCACTGTACCTCCATACCAAATTTCAGGACCTTAGGCCCTAAAATGAAGAAGCTGAATCCATTTAAAGATATGGCAGGAGGAGAAGGAGGAGAAGGAGGAGAAGGAGGAGAAGGAGGAGAAGGAGGAGAAGGAGGAGGAGAAGAAACATCAGAAAAAGCAATATGGGTTCACCACCACTTCGTGGTGTGGTGAACCCATAACAAGCAAACAAACAAAACATAAGTCAGTGGAAGCATATTGGATCCGAAATCCACCGAAGAAAGATTCATGTAGCCTCGGCTGAAAGCTCCAAATCGTATTGATACCGGCTCGATCCAAAACCACCGCTGACTGTAGTTTCGAACCGGCTTGAATGCATTCTTACTTCGGGTCTGTACTTGGGCACGATTCCGACGGAACGTGCGGCGCGTGGACCAGATGTGAGGTATAAAAAAATGGTTTTATTGTCCAAACAGTACCCGTGCAGTCGCAGCCTTTATACGGCTGAATTGGTGCAGGGTATCACATAATAATCAATACAAATCACAACAATTACAACAATCAAATAATACACATATTTGTTCCACAATCATTTTTGTGGAACTGTCGCAAGGGTCTGTGCGGCTGCCATTCGGCGCCACAAGGTGACCTCAATACGACTTTCCCCAACCGAAGTTAGGTACCCATTCACACCTGGGTGGAGTGAGGAAATTCGTGTAAAGTGCCTTTCCCAAGGGCACAACGTCGGGGCGCATGTTCAGACGTGTCCCGGGTACGACTCGGAATCGAACCCGGGTCTCCCGGTTCACAGTCGATTGCTCTAACCACTACACCACCCGACGCCACTTTGCGATACACCCGGATCGCGGTTTTGCAAGTTTACTGTGAACACGGCCTTTAATAAGACTGCCATTGGTTGGAGAATATAATCGATTGATGGGATTCATACAAATGGGGATCTTATTTGTAAACTCATTAATAATCATTTTGGAATAATTATAATTCATAATTTGTAAAGATTAACATCATTTGGCGGCAAAGTTATTAGGTCCTGAAATTCAAATCTACTGTTGTCTTTCCTAGGCCAAATGGCCAGACTTTTTTGTTTTTCTTTTCCTTTCTTTTATACACTTTAAATTCTTTTTAAGTTTTATTGCCATTTTCAGACCTCAAATTTGGGCCCTGGGTTTAAGCACAAATTACGCGGATTTGTTATGGCAATACAATGAACATAATATCTTTTGGTGCACACGACTTTGAAATTATAAAATTTGGGATTTAGTTGCTGCTTGAAAACTAAAACTGAACACTTTTGACCCCTGTGCCCAGGCATACAACTGAATGACCTGAAATTCGCTGGTGTCTCGGACATATGACCATAGGCCTTGACATTTTATTGGCATACGCACATTTAAAGTTTGTAGGGGGATCATTGGCTACTTCCATTTTTGATTGCCGTGCCCTAGTATTCATTTTTAATGACATGGGATTCGGTATGGGAGTTCTATGCCTACAGAATGTTATTAACAACTTTCAGCGGCACAAACTACTTCAGAAATATTCATTTTGAGGATTTTTAGCAATTTTAGATTAAATATGTGTTTTCCAGAAGAGTCCATGTAATATTGGTCGCATTGCGAAAATCTTTTGACTTGGTCACTTGGATTATTTTGAATCGGGTCATAGTTCCGAGTAGTCCATCACAGCACGGGGGGAGGGACGCTGGAAGATTCCATCCTTAAGTGGGGTGTGGCAATTTGGACTGGTTCGTTATGAAAAGTCTGCCATTAAAGTGTTTTGTGGCTGGTACATTTTACATAAGGGTGCAGCTGGAAGCGCCTTTCCTTGAATGGAGGATTTCGTTTAATCTAAAGTTAGGTAAATAAAGGTGGCGATGAAGAAAGTCCATTCTTTAATTGGACAAGTTTTTGGGATGGTCTTTGGGGTGTCTGTG
>NW_017804154.1:204268-216864 GCF_001625305.1 Branchiostoma belcheri | reverse complement strand
AGATTAGGTAGCTTAGGAATATGTAAGTAATGACTGCGTTACTTCTGTGGCCAGTACATTACGGAGTATACAATGTGACATTTAAGCTTCATCAAAAACACCGCATGAGCCAACTCTATAAAACAACAACGCCACTGGCTGATTTTGATCCTTTCGGTAGCGTAGTTATATATATGCTCTACCCCGCGGGAAATGGTCTTTGATGTGTACGTAGGTCAGGATTACTATCAGCGTCATTCCAGGCATTTTCTTTCACTATTACGAGAGAAAATTCCAGAGTGAAAGTAATAAACTTACTGCGTGAGTTGAATTATAAACGTATAAATAGAGAGTCAATAGAGGTGAATTAACTCTACGTGCATTTTTTTTTAGTTTCAGATAATGAAGATTTATTGGGTCTTAACCAAAGACGTATTAACATTGCAGGAAATTGTAGATACTTGCGTTTCAAGAATTTCATTATTGATTTCGGAAGTTAGGTGAAGGTGAACACCATGGTCGCATGTAAATCAAGACCTCATTTCCATAACCCATAAGAAAATATCTTCCCGGTGTGAGTTCAAAACTTACAGTCCGGTCTTACGCAGCTTGTACATGTACGTACATGTACAAAACTGGTGTGTGACGCCTAAAGGCGGTTTACCGATTATGCGAAAAAAAAAAAAACAAGCAAACAAACAAAAACTAAGTCAGTGGAAGCATATTGGATCCGAAATCCACCGAAGCAAGATTCATGTAGCCTCGTCTGAAAGCTCCAAATCGTATTGATACCGGCTCGATCCAAAACCACCGCTGACTGTAGTTTCGAACCGGCCTGAATGCATTCTTACTTCGGGTCTGTACTTGGGCACGATTCCGACGGAACGTGCGGCGCGTGGACCAGATGTGAGGTATGCGATTCACCCGGATCGCGGTTTTGCAAGTTTACTGTGAACACGGCCTTTAATAAGACTGCCATTGGTTGGAGAATATAATCGATTGATGGGATTCATACAAATGGGGATCTTATTTGTAAAATCATTAATAATCATTTTGGAATAATTATAATTCATAACTTGTAAAGGTTAACATCATTTGGCGGCAAAGTTATTAGGTCCTGAAATTCAAATCTACTGTTGTCTTTCCTAGGCCAAATGGCCAGACTTTTTTGTTTTTCTTTTCCTTTCTTTTATACACTTTAAATTCTTTTCAAGTTTTATTGCCATTTTCAGACCTCAAATTTGGGCCCTGGGTTTAAGCACAAATTACGCGGATTTGTTATGGCAATACAATGAACATAATATCTTTTGGTTCACACGACTTTGAAATTATAAAATTTAGGATTTAGTTGCTGTTTGAAGACTAAACCTGAACACTTTTGACCCCTGTGCCCAGGCATGCAACTGAATGACCTGAAATTCGCTGGTGTCTCGGACATATGACCATAGGCCTTGACATTTTATTGGCATACGCACATTTAAAGTTTGTAGGGGGATCATTGGCTACTTCCATTGCCGTGCCCTAGTATTCATTTTTAATGACATGGGATTCGGTATGGGAGTTCTATGCCTACAGAATGTTATTAACAACTTTCAGCGGCACAAACTACTTCAGAAATATTCATTTTGAGGATTTTTAGCAATTTTAGATTAAATATGTGTTTTCCAGAAGAGTCCATGTAATATTGGTCGCATTGCGAAAATCTTTTGACTTGGTCACTTGGATTATTTTGAATCGGGTCATAGTTCGGAGTAGTCCATCACAGCACGGGGGGAGGGACGCTGGAAGATTCCATCCTTAAGTGGGGTGTGGCAATTTGGACTGGTTCGTTATGAAAAGTCTGCCATTAAAGTGTTTTGTGGCTGGTACATTTTACATAAGGGTGCAGCTGGAAGCGCCTTTCCTTGAATGGAGGATTTCGTTTAATCTAAAGTTAGGTAAATAAAGGTGGCGATGAAGAAAGTCCATTTCTTTAATTGGACAAGTTTTTGGGATGGTCTTTGGGTGCCTGTGTAAAATACTTATTCTTGCTTCGAGGGGTGAAATTAGGGATGTCCTATTTTGGACTAAGTAAGATGACTTTGAAATAGTGACCTTGTTAGTTGACGATGACTATGGCAGAAGTTATTTTGGAAGAGCTCATTTTAGCATCTTAGGGAGATGGGAGTAAATTTTGCTTCATGCAAAGATACACTTTTGATATCTTTTCGTTCGCAAGTTATACCGAAACCCTAAACTTGCTGCAAGAATATTGTTAACAGTGAAATCAGAAGTACGTAGTAGGGTGGCCAGCTAAACATCTTTATGCACCTTGTTACAAGCTGGTCTGATTGATGGACTGACTCAAAATTAATCAATTTTGTTGCGAGCTGAGGGATGAGCCTAAAAGTATAGCATTGTGCGCTCCCTTCAAGGACTTTAGGAATAGTACAGTTATGTCCACAGGAAAATATCCGTAGGAATGTTTGCAATTTCAATTCTGCCAGTAGCTAACCATCCCAATAGGCGGAGCTCCGTTGTGTTGCCAGCCCTGCGGTGGACTAGCTGGACGATGATAAATGTGCTGAGTCATTTATCAATAGTATGTGTGGTTTAACAACATGTGTCTCAGACAGGAATGGACAGGAATATACAGGTATCTCAGACAAATACATTCAGTGTAAATTCCGGTGTATCTTTTCTCATATACTCCTTCACTATTTTAAATTATTACATATCCTTTAGACTACAACCAAACCAATCAATAGCCTACATTTCGAGTTGGTTTCGATGATTTAAACAATTTTGGGGGGGATAAACTATATGATATAAACGTTAATGAATCGTCTTTTCCCCGGTGTATATGGTGTTATAATACCTGGTCGTTTCGCTTACTCTGCGATTTATTCGGTGGTTACAGGCACTGACCAGACCTAATGCCATTTTATACACCATGGGATAAGTGAATAACCCTAATAACCATTCATACATGACTTCTCCAGTTATACTGTTCACACAGAGACAGAAAGAAAGAAGACACATGACCCTGAATACAAAAACTTCTTGGCGAAGGTAAAGATTGTAAATGTAATCCAATAAGCACGTCAACTGCAAATAGACAGGAAAGCTGTACCATTTGAACTAAGCTAAACACTGCAAGACCCATATTATGCAAATTAGTAAGCACTTTCGATACTGAACTAGAAAGGCCAACATTTGCTTTGGAGCAAATATAGCATGGCTTCACCACATTTCATGACATGACAAGGAAAGAAGCCTTGGTCACAACCCGCCGTACGTGCTTCTGCGTGCTGTCTACGTGCAAAAACGTGGGCAAACGTAGGGCATCCGTGCGTGGCGAGTACCGCCTCCGTACGGAATCCTACGGATTTGTCACGCAGACAAGTGCATGTAAAACTTTTTCTACTTGCGGTCTGTGGATTCACCACCCGTACGTGCGAGTACGTGCGACGCGCGTGCCCCGTACGTGCCGTGCGGAAGAAGAACGTGTGAGTATGGCCTCCTTACGGTTAAGTTGCAATCGCACAGAGATCGTACGTTGTAAGCACGTACAACTCACTTACCACTTGCGCAACGTACGATGCACGCAACCGCTCACGGCCAGACGTGGCGTGCAGACCACACTCTTATACCTTGCGCAAACGTGCGAGTGACGTGCGAGTGACGTGCGTCGACGCCACTCCTTCCTCACGTTTTCAGAAAAAACATAGCAGACGTAGCCTCCCAAAAAACGTACGGACAAAAAGCACGTACCGCTTTAAACGACTTGTCAGTGGTTGACCAAAAAAAAGAGACTATAGTGGCAAGGCTTTGCTAGTGTCGGTTGAAAAACAACGTTTTTCCCTTGACTAATCTATTTCGACTTATTACGTCACCGACAGAAAGCCGTGATGGTAAAATCTGTTTGTCCACTGACACTGTACATTTTTGTGAACATCGATTTTGACACAAAAACTATACGGCCGTTAAGCTGTAGGTTTAATATCTCTACTTCCGGAACTGACATCCAGGAACTACTGTAATCCGTAAAAAGCCGGTCCGTCAGTAAGACATTGACATATACTACAACTGTACAGCTCACACTGTCCCACGTGACAGATATAATCCTGTCTTTCTCACTACAATCAATTTTGTACATTCCCCGTGGCACTGGTCAGCCACGATAACACCCTAAAGTCCACAAGCTTGACTACCATCCAGGAATTCATATATCCATATGGAACCCATCTGCTCTGAAAGGCTGTTTGAAAAACCATTCTTATCTCTCGGACATTGATAAAGGATGGTTCGACACCAGGGGAATATGGAGCGAGTCCAAAACAAGCTGGTAAATAATAGAGATAATAAAACTTGTTTCGAGATGCAAGAGATTAAACCTGACGTATTGTGATAAAAATGATTGTTACTTAGTTTTACTGATCTAAATTTGAGTACGGCGTCGTTTTGGTTTAAATGCCACTGCAATAAGTTACGTTAGATACTGCACTTTGTCTATGCAACTGCCCAATTATGAAGATTCTACTGCTGCAGTACCAAGAAAATCCGCCTATAGATTTAAACTTGTTTCTAAAGTCTTTGACAGGTCAAAAAATATTCAGCTTAAGAAATTACAATTACATAACAATCCATACCTACCCTGCGTTATCTTGCTAAACTACAAATATCCAAAAAGAGACGCTAGTTAATATCTCGATACACCTGCTCAGGATGTACCTGCCCGTTGACACCTGTACGGCGACACCAGCCTTGCGAACTGTCCACGAACACCTGTTTTTGCCACCCAACCTGAATTTATCATGAACTACGTAGACTCTCCTTCTACCTAACGGAGTCAGGACTTCCAAACTTTTTGAAAGCACACCAGGCAACTCTCAATGCAGAGCACCAGAGTGGTTTACAGTCCAACATGATGTTAGGAAGATGACAAATGCTGACAGAACAGATCCAGGAAATCCGCCACATTCGTCATGATTAAAGATCAATCGATGCCGTGACAGCGTGCTACTCCGTAACATGGCGACGCGCTGCGGCAGGCTCAAAACTACCCTGCTTCAATATCACCCTTCTCTATTAAATTCCGTAGCCACAATTCCCCTACACTTCCCCAGGTGTATCTAATTTAGCTGCATTTTATTCACAAAACAATAACTGTGGTTGAAGTGTACTTTCGTATGCGGAAATTTAACTATAGTACCTTGTGGTGTTACATAAATCACTTTATTTCTGATTAAAGGAAGGGACACATAAAAGAATTAACATCCAACATTACACAGAGTAAGTACAGTAATATTTGCCACATATCTTCGATATGTAAACGTTAGCAGTCACACGTGTCTCTTACACAACAGCGGCACAGCACCATGACCCTATTCCCACTGGGATAGAGTTGTCCGGGTCGAGCCGAATAGATTCGTTTTGATTCGGCTTCGATCCGGATCAAAGCCGGAACAAATGAAATCTATCCGGCTGGTCGCCATTTACACTCTATGTGTTTTGTCGTTTGTTCAGTATTCATGACCACGTATATTTCATGATGAAGGTAACTTTGTTTTTTATTTGCACGCTCGAATCAAGTTTGGGGGTCCCAGGGGATAGCATGCATATAAATAAATCAACATGGCCTAACTTACACAAAACGCGCCCGCACTTACATAAAAAAAGCTCGTAGAAGGCCCAAACTTCTGTCGCTTCCAGAACAGAACTACTATCACTGTCACTATCACAACAACAGCGCCTTTTGTAGGTCAACATATACAAAACCAGCTGCAGTACCATAACAAGGCGTAAGTGGGCCCCTAACCGGTTTTGACCACTTTTTGCTACATATCAACTCACGATACGCACCCACATACTCATATCAAGACAATCCACGTATTTCTGAGTTATCGTTTCTACAAGAACAGAAGGAGCCAAAAAACACATAATCGCGGGGTCGTATGGCGTAGCGGCAGAGTGCGCGACTCGGAACTAAGAGTCCCGGGTTCGAGTCCTGACATGCCACCGATCTTGTGCCCTTGGGAAAGGCACTTTACACGGCTTTTCTCATTTAGCTCAGGTGTAAATGAGTATTGTCCTGTAATGTATTTGTCCCCTGTGTTGGTGGCGGCATTAATATAAGTTGACGAAACTTGAGTGTGTCGTCACCACGTCTGGTGATTACATGTTGGAATAAATAAAAAAAACACATAATCCTCCACAAAAACGCAACTAACTGCGCGGCCGGGATAATTGAGATGCCAGTTTAATACAAAATGAAAACCGAGTTTTGTCACTTATGGTTCTGATATTTGTATATAAGACAAAAACAGCCGTTTGGACTGCAGGTGACTATGTCTATCAATGGTCCAAAATTTAGTACATGAGAAAACCCTTATTGTGGGGGCCATATTTTCTCTTCCGTGGTATTAGTACATACAGGACTACAGCCGGCACTTAACAATTAAAAAAGGCGTGATTACATATAGAATAGACCTCTATGGTCAATTACTGGTTCGATCATGTATTGCCTATCTAACGCACAGCCGAGTTTGAACGTCTTAGGTCCTGACAATCTCCTGATGGCCTACTAGTGGCCAGACAAAGTTTTCACTCATTTTACGGCTCAGAAGGTTGGCAAGATACTAACAACAAACGACAACCTCTTTGACAACTCAAGCAGTTAATAAGAAACCCTGTCCCTCCTTGTTCACAATTGCAGATGGCTTATCTTCAGCGGCCACAACCTGCCGAGATTTACGGCTGTTTATTTGAAGATATAAACACCCTCATGTTCGCGAGCCGTTCTCCGGGCACCGTCCTGAAATGTCGGCTTCTTCCTGCTCAACAACCAATAGAACAGACATATTTCATCTCTACTTTTTATATTTATATTATAGGCCAATCATGGACCTATCCTCCTTCCAACCAACAATATATGGTCAAACTTATCAGCTGATTTACATTATTTAATAATTATGATCCACTTCATGGATAAGGAAAAGGTTTCCAAATGTGCTCATGCTGAGGTCACAATACCAAACCATGGCCCGGCCGGGCAGTCTTATGGAACGAAAACTATGATATCAAAGGCAACAAAGCACAAAAAAATAATGATAATAATGGGAACTATTTGCGTATATTATGGAAAAATGTTGATTTTCGTTAGTCGAAACAGCCCGTCGGGCCCCGGTTTTGGAAATGTGACTTCAGCATAACATGGGAAAACGGTTATCTGGTATTCATGGTTCACGTTTTATCGTGAAAGTTCGTCAGCGTTGGTTTAACATAGTAGACTAGATGGCTGAACTTGACTGGCTTCTCTGAGTGTTAGAAAAGAAGTCTGTGGTAGATCAGCTAGCGCGTGTATGTGTCGGTCGGAAGTTCAACTATCTATGGTGAAGATAAGTCTGACTTTAGCGACAACGTGTTGCCAGCGTCCTTATTAGCAAAGACTTGAACTGAAAAGGCTGAAGGCTGGTAAACATGACAAGTGATGGGACAAGTGAAGATTCAGCAGCCTGGAACTGATGACTCTCGGCTACTCCCTCGCCATTTGTCAACACACGCGGCCCGCCTAGAACTAAGCTGCTCTTCAATTCCAGTTTCCAGATGACCGGTCAGGGATAAGCGCGAGGTTATCACATGTTTCCAGTTTGTCAGCTCCTAGCCAGAAATACAGCGGGAATCTGGCTATTCTCAAAAGAAGAATGATTATGAATACAGACAGGATCAAAAATCCAATCCCTCTGCAACTGGCATCTCTATAATATTCCGTGATCTAATTGTAGAGTTGGCGACCATCATGTTGTTTGCCAGGACATTCCAGGTGGATAGCGCAACCACCGAAGTTAAAGCGGAATATTTTTACCTTACAGAGTTTTACTTCCACGGGCCATAGAATCCAAACGTTCGTCTTTAATGTCAGTACGTTATCATCAACACATGACAAGTACCGTGTTTACCCACGCAGAATCTCTCACGTTACTGCAGCTGAGCTGGGGACGAAGGGTAGATATCTATCGGTAATCGGTGATAAACTCTGTCAGTCAACATTCCTTCCAGCAACTAAAAAGGCACAGTCTGCCCTAACGTTATCTCACTGACCGTGACTGTTTTCCCAGCCGTGTCTGGTACATCGTCCCAGCCATTGCCAAGGTCAAAATCGCTTGTTCTAAGCAAGCCCTATTTTTCAGTGAGAATGCTCGAGCGCACCAACTTTTATCAACCTCGCTAAGCGAGAGATAGAAGTGTTATTGCAGCCCCAGAAATATGTGTGTATTTAAACGCAACGTCTAGTACATTCTAATGATTTTGAATAGATACGTGTCAACAATAGTCAGCATTAACATGAAAACAGTTCTTCGTGTTTGGTATTTCAGCCACGTCTATGGGTAACAATTGTCACATCGTGACACACTATTCTATAGTTGTACCGACACGTACCTGCAGGGACAGGACGAGGAATGCGAGCGCGGCGGCGACCCTCCCTCGGCCGCCCGACATGCCGTCCTGTCAGCTCCCGCTGCTGAGGGGCCAAAAGTTCAGGTAGGATCCTCCCGCCCGGCAGGGGGACGGCTGCCGTGATGGAAGCCAGCCCACGCACCGCAGTAAAGATTCTGACGGGGAGAGGTGAGGTGATAGAATACCAAACCTGGCAACCAAGTGTCGCGTTACCGGCACCACTACCGGCCGGCCCCGTTAAACCGCCCGGTAATCACGTCAGCTGATCAGGCAGTAGGAGCACCAGTCTGGTCCTGTCCTAGAGTTCAATCAAGAAAACCTTTAAATAATTGCACATATTACTAGGTTCCACAACAATGGCAGTAGAAGTGGAAAGAATTTACAGCCTCTCTCGTTTTAAAAAACACAATCATTTTTTCAAACGGCGACTGGACCTGGGACACTGAGCCGTTTAATAAATATGATAAACACAATAGATCTATCTATCCTCCATTGTTATGAAAACAAATATTATATAATACCAAGTGGATACGATAACCAATCAATTACGATCCAGCCTTCAAGATATATATATAGGTACAAAAATGGTATAATTCTATTAGTAACAACGCAAAACTTTCTGTTTATACCGCATTAAAGGAAAATTATGGACA
Source organism: Branchiostoma belcheri (assembly GCF_001625305.1). Classification (NCBI taxonomy): domain Eukaryota; kingdom Metazoa; phylum Chordata; class Leptocardii; order Amphioxiformes; family Branchiostomatidae; genus Branchiostoma; species Branchiostoma belcheri. The sequence continues at coordinate 207,793 of NW_017804154.1, read as the reverse complement.
AAAACAGTACCTCTCAAGTATACACAATGTAGATATCCGAAAAGCGACCACAGAATTAAGAATTAGTTGTCATAAATTAAACATGTAGAAATGGGTCGATACAAGAAAATACCAAATGACCAAAGGTTCTGTCAATTTTGTCCAAATATGATTGAAAATGAGCACCATTTTATAATGGAGTGTACACTATACAATGATAAGCGCCTATTGCTGTTCACATTTCTTTCTGCATGTTCAATTGATTTCGATTCGTTACATCCTATAGATAAATGCAACTACATTCTCAGGGGAGATAACCAATACAGTGTTCAAATACGAAAATACATTAAAGAATGTTTCGATCTTTGAGAACACATGTTAGAGAATAGTTAACCTTTATTGTTTCATCATACATATACTCTGTACGTAAGATGACGTTATCAACACAGGCATATAGCTTTGTTAGATCTTAGAAGTTGTAGAAGACAAAAGTCCCTGTACTTTTTTGTTGTGTCAATAAAGAATCTGTATAATACTAACACATATAACTACTCGTCATCAACCCGCCTTGTCTGTCAACCCGCTGAGGAAGTACCACAATGAATGAAAGTTTGCTTGAATGTAAGTTTATTATTGTGTCTTGCGCCCACACATGTACACCGCCCAGTCTAAATGGGCTTATAAAACACCAAAATGTGGAGTTCACACTCAGTATGGTTCACTGACAAGTTTAGATATATCTATCCTCCAACCCATCTTCTATCTTTTTTCTGCCACATTCTTATGGTTAACATCGTTCTAAAAACAAACATTTGACTTTCCTCCTATCAATAAATTAGCTAAATTATTTTATATTTATCTGGTTAATTGAAGATTCAATTCACTAGATAAATAGACAGTGGCTATTAAATGAAGTGGAAATACCCCCTTCATATGTTGCCTTCTTACATTGTACCTTGTACCTTGTACCTTGGTCCCTTAACCCAGGCCAGGGTCGTGGGGGCACTGCATTAATTTGCGTTTTATCAAATATGAAACGTAACTAAATCACAGGCACTCGGTTTTGAAATATTCATTGCTAATATGAACATGTTACATACCGATTTAAGACACATCTACCTATTGAAATATTGAAACCTTGGTACTAAAACTTACACAAACTTTAACTACATATGTTTAATCCCACCTACGCCGCACTACATACTAGCACTGCAGGGTTTGTGACTGCCTGTATGGAACAATCGAATGATGACCTTTATTGTATATTTTTTTGTTGTAAACCATACAGAAATATAGATGGAGACAGCTCACACACTCTGGTACTTTCGGCTTCCTCCCGCGTCTATTACAATTGTATATAGGAGGCTGAAGGTTTAATCAAATAAAACATGTCAATTATCATTGGTGAATATTATTGGAATAGTTATACTGACTCTGCTCTTGAGTATGCCTTTAAGGTGGGTGGATTAGATTATATGTTCAAAATATGCAAAAGGAAGTCGTTAAACTCGAGTTTACCTCCATAATGATGTACTGTTTTTAAACTATTCTCCATCCTTTCGTCATTTAGAAGATCACCAAAAAACTGCATTTCTACTAAGATCACAAAACCCACTAATTATGCAGAATGTGGGACTATTCATTATCCACTGCCTTTAAAGAAGAAGTCGAACCCCATAATAGCTAGCGTAGTAGTAGAAGTAGAAGTCTTTTCCAGACAGTTGTTACCTGTCTCCTGTTACTGTATTGCAATGAGTATTATACTTGATTGTAAATAAAGTTTGTATAATAACGTGCGGCTTTGAATTTTGAAATGGATGTAAATCGTTTAAAAATAAGATAATAAAGTAATCAATAAATAAAAATGTCGTCATAGCGACAAGATTTGAACGCTATCGCCATAGGGTGTTTCCCATAATGGAAGGTAAACTTCCGTTCGAATTTCCGTTGATTGATTGATTGATTGATTGATTGATTGATTGATTGATTGATTGATTGATTGATTGATTGATTGATTGATTGATGGTAAAACGTTTATTTTGACTGATGTTGATGCATTATGTTCCCATGGGACTAATCTCCGCTAAGAGGGGAAATATCCAGTTTGCGAAGATATTTTGTTCGGGGAAACAAACAATAACAAATAAAGATGCCACCCTTGATAAACAACCCAGCGGATCACTTTAATTATTGCCCCATTGTAAGGTATGCGCGGTCATAACAATGCACTACCAGAGCGTCTACATGATGGCTATCTTCTAAAAAGAGTTGGAGGTCTTTTACCATAGCCCTCCCACATAACTATAGCCTGGTTACCAGACATATTTTAGTCTTGAAGATAAAGACTCTGGAGCTAGAATAGGTAACCAGGCTGACACAACTTCCCTTCTCCCGCGATCCCAGAAACCCAGCTGCCCCCCCCCCCTCACTAGACTCACCATCTGTCCATAGTAACCATAAAACTCTAGACAGATGTCACCTAAGCAGGATTAATGCGGTCTGAACGCTCCACCCCAACCCCCCCTCATATTAAGCTCACGAAAGCGCATTGAAGTCTGAATCCACCGAAGCAGGATTCATGTGCCTCCATTTGAACGATCCAAGTCACACCTGATTCTTTATTGACACAACAAAAAAGTACAGAGACTTTTGTATGGTCTTCTACAACTTAACTAAAGATCTAACAAGCTACATACATGTGTGGATAACGTCATCTTACGTACAGAGTATATGTATGATGTAACAATAAAGGTTAACTATTCTCTAACATGTGGTCTCTAAGATCGAAACATTCTTTAATGTATTTTCCTATTTGAACACTGTATTGGTTATCTCCCCTGAGAATGTAGTTGAATTTATCTATAGCATCTAACGTATTGAAATCAATTGAACAAGCGGAAAGAAAGGTGAACAGCAATAGGCGCTTATCATTGTATAGTGTACACTCCATTATAAAATGGTGCTCATTTTCAATCATGTTTGGACAAAATGGACAGAACCGTTGGTCATTTGGTATTTTCTTGTATCGACCCATTTCTATGTTTAATTTATGACAACTAATTCTTAATTTTGTGATAGCTTTTCGGATATCTAGATTGTGTATACTTGAGAGGTATTGTTTTTGTCCATTATTTTCCTTTAATGTGGTATAAACAGAAAGTTTTGCGTTGTTACTAATAGAATTATACCATTTTTGTATATATATATCTTGAAAGCGGGATCGTCACATTACAATCGTCTCGATCCCAAACACACACACACACACACACACACACACACACACACACACTTGCTTGCTTACTGCTTAAGGCAGTCCTTCGGTTTCGAAGATGACGTCCCTCATTGTTGACTCTCTGTCTCTCTCACTCGATGTGTTCTTCGATGGCTGATTAGGCCACACACACACACACACACACATACATACACACACACACACACACACACACACAAACACACACACACACACACACACACACACACACACATACATGCACATACACACACACACGCGCACACACACACACCGAAAAAAAACTATTGCATCCT
>NW_017804154.1:202772-204248 GCF_001625305.1 Branchiostoma belcheri | reverse complement strand
TGGTTGGTTGGTTGGTTGGTTGGTTGGTTGGTTGGTTGGTTGGTTGGTTGATTGATGATTGATTGATTGATTGAAGGTAAAGCGTTATTTTGACTGATAGTTGATGCATTATGTTCCCGTGGGGACTAATCTCCGCTAAGAGGGGGAAATATCCAGTTTGCGAAGATATTTTGTTCGGGGAAACAAACAAACAATAACAAATAAAGATGCCACCCTTGATAAACAACCCAGCGGATCACTTTAATTATTGCCCCATTGTAAGGTATGCACGGTCATAACAATGCACCACTCGAAGAATAAAACAGTTATTTGCACGTTATTTACCGACAAACATTTTGATTGAATACATAATCATTGAATTGTAGTGTATCATTGAAGTGTCACAGGTTTCTATTTTTGGGAGATCTGTCTGTGTTTTGACGGGTAAAACGTTGGATACAAACGTTAGTACTTCCTACCGACTTCCGTTGTTTCCTGGCATCACTTGCTGCTAACTACCAGAGCGTCTACATGATGGCTATCTTCTAAAAAGAGTTGGAGGTCTTTTACCATAGCCCTCCCACATAACTATAGCCTGGTTACCAGACATATTTTAGTCTTGAAGATAAAGACTCTGGAGCTAGAATAGGTAACCAGTCTGACACAACTTCCCTTCTCCCGCGATCTCAGAAACCCAGCTGCCCCCCCCCCTCACTAGACTCACCATCTGTCCATAGTTACCATAAAACTCGGATTCTAGACAGATGCCACCTAAGCAGGATTAATGCGGTCTGAACGCTCCACCCCCACCCCCCCACCCCATATTAAGCTCACGAAAGCGCATTGAAGTCTGAATCCACCGAAGCAGGATTCATGTGCCTCCATTTGAACGATCCAAGTCACATTACAATCGTCTCGATCCCAAACACACACACACACACACACACACACACACACACACATACACACACACACACACACATACATACACATACACACACACACACCGAAAAAAAACTATTGCATCCTCAAATAACTTTCTTTATTTTGACGAATTTCAGCGCTCTTTGATCTCACAACTATTGAGACGCTATGGAGTATATAATGATATGTCGTAAACTAAACTAGCCAATTTGTAGAGAAAATTTTCCTAATACTGAAGATTTGGAAAGCTAAAAAAATTTGACTATTTGCTTAGAATTTGTACAGGAGCACTGATTGGCTAAACCTGTGCGGCGGTATGGGGTCATCAGGTCAGTAGAGGCCCCGCCCACCACGACTGTTGAATCAGCTCGTCATCAATGGACGGACAGAATATGTGTGACCCAGTAGTTTTTGTAGTGAAGCGACTGAGGAGCGTAATATTAAAGCTCAAAATGTTATCACTTATGCAGGCTAGATTTAGGAATCTAGTCTCTAACGGACTGAAAAGTATCGAATAAGAACATCGATGAGAATATTTGCTTATTTTACACTCGCCAAATTGAGCTACAACTT
>NW_017804154.1:198107-200621 GCF_001625305.1 Branchiostoma belcheri | reverse complement strand
ACTTGTGGTAACTTCTTGAGTTACATAACTTCAGAACATCTTTATGGATTGTGATGATATTTGGCTTTAAGCAAAATCTTTAAAAGCGGATGAATAAAAAAAGAAACGACGAGTTTTTATGATTTTTGTTATGTAGATAGCTTAAACAGAGACGTACACAATTGAATGCAAATTATGTATGAGGACTCAATTTACAATTAATGAGGAAATAAAAACACCATAGTACACTTTAGGCTTTCATACATGTAATGAATGTAATCTATGGCACGTGGAACATTAACAGAGACAAACCATGCAAATGGACACATAATTTGCATAATTAACTCGTGATTTCTTAATGGTAAATCATGGACATTTCAAACTTGTGACATGTGTATGTTACTTAAAGGTAACACCACTATGCATATATTATGTTAATGTTAAGGTCATCTGCATAATTGATATTAAAATGTTCGAACCTTGCCAATGGATAAGATTTTGACATAATAAATATATGTAATTTGAATTGAGAAACCACATATAGAACAGATTATGCTACCTGCAATCATCACATCAACATCATCGTTGGGAAAAATCCCAAAACCAAAAGGCTTTTTTGTGGTCTCCAAATTCTTGTTTAAATCATGTTCTGAATCATGGAGAAATGTACTTTGACCAATTCTATTAGGTGCGGGAAGAATGTTCTTTGATATTTTGCCAGCAATATGCCGCTTTGACGTACTCATGTCAAAGCATTTATGCCGAAAATATTTACACTGAAGTGAAGTGAAATACGTGTAGGGAATGCATGGGTACGGTCTGTATGAGAGCAGTAATACATATGCCATTTTACAAAAGACACGTCGGCAAAAAGTCTATGAATTTATTGAAAAACTAGAGTTCAGAGGGCCCATGCCTTCGTCAGTGGGATATTGTTTTGGAGGGAGTTGTGATATTTGGAGGGTGATAAAATGATATTAAAAGTTTATATATTTGCTATGGTTCTGCAGTGGGACTTCTGGTTTTGATGTTTTGATGTCTCATGATCTTGACACGCCTGGGTCACAAATTTTGGATGGCAGATAGCTCTTGTACTTGGTCGACGTGACTGCCCCCTGGCAGTTTGTTCTGAAACTACAGGGGCGTCAAAAATGTCTCAAGGACAATAACTCAAGAACAGGTTTAGGGGTTATAATTTTATGTCAATTATGCAAATAAGGAACTAATTTGCATACTTAACGAGGAAAGTCTGTAAATCCACGGCGTTCAATGATAGGGCCGATTAAACTTTTGACATGCGTAAGGGGAGGAACGTCAGCAAATATCAATTATACGAATGTCTTGCATAGATTATGTAAACGTGAGGGCATATTCATAATCATGAAATGTTGAGATTTTCGGAGATGTGAACTGCTAACAACCAAACTAGCAAACACAAAATGTCCACTATAATTACGTAAAGACCCCCAGGATGCCTATTTTCGAACTTGCTCTTGTCAACAGTACCTTGCATACCAAATATCATGCACATCCATTCACAGATTCTCAAATTATCCTGATAACAAGAAAAAACACAAAAACAAAAGGGGTTCACTACAGTGACGTGGGGACTCCCACGAAACCAGTTTCTCACTTGACCTAGGTCTTCTCAACGGTAACCTGCCTACCAAAAATCATCAACATCCATTTACATATACTCAAGTTATTCTGTTCACAAAGGACAAAAACCAAACGTCCACTGCAGTTACCACACATGAAACCCATTTTCGCACTAAGCCCGGTACAACGGTAACTTACCTGCTAAAAATTATGAACATTGAATTTCATTTACCTATACTCGAAATATCCTGTGAAAACTGAAAACGACAAACACAAAAAGTCCTCTGCACGTAGGGACCCAAGGCCGATTTTTCAACCTGACCTTCTTCCTCCCAACAGTAACCTGCCTGCCAAAAATCATGAACATAGAACCATGCCTTCAATAGCACAGATGTTCTACACTCCAGGCTTAACTGGAGAACAGTCAAAGAGAGGATGTACGCTTCAACTATTTGTGCTTTTCACAAGTTAGTAACGGTCAAGGAACCAGGAGGTATTTATGATAGAGTAATAACCATCAACAGTTCACACCAACACAATACTAGGTTATCACAGAAGGGAGGTTTTGTACTCCCCAAGCCCAGAACCAAAGCCTTAACCAGGACTTTTCTGTACAGATGCATAAAAAGTCATAACACTCTGCCAAAGAACTTGATCAATGTAAACCAAGCAGCGTTCAAGATCAAAATAAATGACTGGGTAACAACACAAAAGGACAAAAACTCACCCCTTACTCTATGGTGGTAAGACCTTTTGAACTTCCTTGTAAACTAGTATTCGATTTAACTCCCTCTCTTATCATTATTTTCATATGTATTCAATGGCGAATTCTTTTCCTTTTGTACAGTCATTTATTGGTTTATTTCATTTCAGTTATTTATATTTTGTTATGTATGGACTACTTCATCTAAAGTTGTATATTTCATTTCATTTCAG
>NW_017804154.1:195491-197756 GCF_001625305.1 Branchiostoma belcheri | reverse complement strand
CACTAAGCCCGGTACAACGGTAACTTACCTGCTAAAAATTATGAACATTGAATTTCATTTACCTATACTCGAAATATCCTGTGAAAACTGAAAACGACAAACACAAAAAGTCCTCTGCACGTAGGGACCCAAGGCCGATTTTTCAACCTGACCTTCTTCCTCCCAACAGTAACCTGCCTGCCAAAAATCATGAACATAGAACCATGCCTTCAATAGCCGGATAGTCTGACACACTATAGCAAAGTGATTTCATAGCCTTCTCCACGAAGGCAATGAATAGCACCATCCTTCCAACTTTACCTTTGCTCGTTAAAAATGAATGATTTGGAAGAAACCATACATGCCTAGCCCGATTTCTATAACAATAAGAAATGTAATGACATTAAAATTGGAATTATCTATATTTATTGGTGGTATTCTCTACTTACATATACTATATGATTAAATTTCTGCCCTTTGTCGGCATTTCATGTAAACATGTCTTCATTAAATTACGCTCAGTTCTATGCTCAGTTCTGACTGACGTAAACATTTCACATGTATGATAAGAAAATCACATCATTTACCACAAGAAATGATAACATTTTCGTGTCAATTATGTAAATTAGACCCGTATGTGCATAATAACATTGTTGTTAATGTTTGACCTATAATAAATAACATACTTTGCATATAGTAAAACACAGAAAAGCACAGAAATTAAAGGATGTAGACATTATGTACACCTAATGTGTACCTCTCTGTCTCAGCAACCCCAAATGGCCCAAGTCATAAAAATCTGTTGTTCCTTTCTTAGGCTCTCAATTTAAACGGTTTTATCAAGAAGTTCAATTCTAAAACAAGCGGCTAAGAGGGCATAAAAGTGTCGGACTACGTGAAAAAAGATCACCTATAGTTACATGTAACTTCCTTGTAGCTTTTGGAACCACACTGGGCAGCATATAACATAACAGTTTATACTTACGGGCACGTTAAAACTTTTTGAGAACGAGAGCCAGCTGATCAAGGTTTGACAAGATCCGTATCGCTTTCTAATCTAACAACAAAACTAGAAAAACCGATATTTTCTCGAGAGAAAATGCAGCAGATGGCCTCACCACATCCCTCATACCTAAAATAGTCTTATGCCCCTCCCTGTCCAAAATGTGAAGTGCTCCAAACGTCTATACCCCCTGCAGCAATGGAATCTTCCAACGCCTTCTGCTGTTAGAACATGTAGAACCCTGGTAAAACCAGTGTTCTGCTTAGAACTGTGACTTGGGGATTTGGGTTTTCAAGCTACAATCGCTGTTTTTACTCAAATCAAAGTAAGGAAAATAAAATTATCTTATAGGGATAAATCTGAATAGTGAATACTATAGTCTAAGTTGATGGCAAGCTACATTTATGATGGATTTCAGGTCATTTTGACCAAAAGGGCTAAACGTTCCAGCCAACACTTTTGGGACTTACCCCAAATTTTCGGCCGACTCCGTCAGCCTTGTTCACGGAATGAACCCTTCTACTGTAGCTTCCGGGACGTGACGTCGGAAACACGTGAATGTAGCAGAGGGTCGTACGTGTCGGATAACCTGTATCGCCCCTTGTCTCTGTTGAGCGTTGGACGGTTGGCCCGAATGTACACCGCCTCCTTCACTCCTCTCGCGAAGAAATCCGGTTCTGAGTACAGAATTCTCAATTTGTCCAGCGAGACGGAGTGTCCTGGAAATTCTATGTGTATATGTTGAGATACTTCTGAGCTGGTATACCCCCATGTATCAATCTTTCAATGCCGTTTTATGCCGGTTATTTGGCTGAAAACTTGCACTTGACTTCGGCCTCAACAACGGTAATCTGCCTGACAAAAATCATGGACGTCGAATCACGCCTGCCAGAGTTATATCGCTAAATCCGCAGTCGCCCACTATGCGACGAGACAATTCACCCCCATGAAACTCCTTCCTCTTCGCCCCCGCCGTTCTGCTTCGCCCCCGCCCCGTTCTGCTTCGCCCCCGCAAAAAATCTGCTTCGCCCCCGTCGTTCCTCTACGCCCCCGGCGCAATTCTGCTTTGCCCCCGTCCTTCTGCTTAGCCCCCAATGGCGGCACAGCTCACAGTCGACACGAAAATCGTCTGCAAAATAACAATAAAGGCTGTGCCGCCAAATTTAAAGTAGCCCATGCTCCGGCAAACATTCTGGACCACCTTTCTGCCAAGTGGCGTTGCACAAATCCTTCCCATTCAAAAGTTTACCCCTACCTCACGGCCCATCAGTGGTTCTTACGTT
>NW_017804154.1:156456-195471 GCF_001625305.1 Branchiostoma belcheri | reverse complement strand
CACCTGCCACCACTGTGAACATATAGATCCGCAAACATGTCCATTTTGCTACCGCGAATACAAAGTTATGTACAGTAACCTAATTGTACCATCACCTGCGATAACAAATGAACTGTCCCCACAATGGGTTACTAGTTGTCAGCAGGTTGATATCATCCATATAATTGGGGCAGGAAGTTATTCTTAGGAGAATTAGTAGGGAAGACCCCAGTCAGACAAGGATTTAGAGATGCAGAATGGTTGGTTCAGTATCTTGTGACCCATCGTTAGGCCACACTTATTCAATGTGTTGGTTCATACTAAAACGGCCCGTCAGTGGTTCTTACATTTATAAGTACTGGGCGTTTATAAGTACAGCCGTGAGTGAAATTTCCCGCCAGTACTTATAAACGTAAGAACCACTGACGGGCCGTGAGGTAGGGGTAAACTTTTGAATGGGAAGGATTTGTGCAACGCCACTTGGCAGAAAGGTGGTCCAGAATGTTTGCCGGAGCATGGGCTACTTTAAATTTGGCGGCACAGCCTTTATTGTTATTTTGCAGACGATTTTCGTGTCGACTGTGAGCTGTGCCGCCATTGGGGGCTAAGCAGAAGGACGGGGGCAAAGCAGAATTGCGCCGGGGGCGTAGAGGAACGACGGGGGCGAAGCAGATTTTTTGCGGGGGCGAAGCAGAACGGCGGGGGCGAAGAGGAAGGAGTTTCATGGGGGTGTCTGACGAAGACAACAACTGAATGCAGTTTGGCTGCCAATATGCTATCGCCTGTGCAGGTGTCCAATGTGTTAATCCAATTCCAGTCAAGCACCCAATTAGCAAGAAGATTAACAACCACCCAACGATTTTGAAAGCTGTGTGTCTGTTGCCTGTTGCTCGGCATTCCTTTCTGACGACTCATTCTGACTATACTCGACTATTTGGCATTGAAAACAGTCAAAAGTCCCAAATTATACAATTGTATTGGGGGTGCAAGCGAAAAATTATAATAAATTGTTGTTGGTGGATATGGATACCATACCCATACTAAATTTCAGATGATACCAGGTCTCCAGGACCCCAAATGTGCAGATTTTGTCAGAAATGGCCAAAAAAAAACAAATAAAACAATTTTGAAAGCACGTATCCAAAAGATGAAAAAATAACGACTGGGGGTATTTGCCCACTCTAGCTCCATGCAAAATTTCAGGTCATTTGGCTGAAAAATGGCAGTGTTGATCCATTTTTGAATAAATGACAGGAGAAGGAAGAGGAGGAGAAGGAGAAGAAGAAACATGAGGGAACACGATATGTTTCACCAGCCATAACCAGAACAACAGTAGAGTAGAAAATGTAGTTTTAGTCTTCTCAACGACAGCTGTCAAGTTACATGTTATTTCGGTTGAAATAAATTGGGTGCAGCAATGCCCGCCTCATTCCATGGACATACTTCTGTCTGTGTGACATTGACGTACGTTGTTCTCTCCGGGCACTGTTGTACTTTAAAGAATGTATCTAATCGGGCATGTTTAAGTTGTTGTCAAGTTCAGTTGTACACGCACAAAGTTTAATATCTAGTTTAGGGACTAAGCAACTCCGTTTACCAAAAGGTAAATAACTCCAAGAGAAAACGTGGTTTTTGCTGTATGTGTGGTTGAGAAACAGGTGTGCTTCGCACACGGTTAATCAACCGGCCACTATGCGCTGACAGGGTAGGCAAATATGGCGTTTGAGAGCTTGGCGTCATGCTGTTAAGCCAACAAGAGTTCCATTATGGACCAACTGTCAAGATGGGGCTTAAAACTTAAGGCAGAATGACAAGTCACTTTGACAGTCAAACAGGTGTACTTAAAAATATCTGTATGCCACCAATATATCAAGAAAATATTACGCACAGGATGAATGGTAGCTAACAGGTAAAATACTGATCGTGACACATGCTTGAAGATATTTTCCAGATAACACTGGGATTTTCATCACAATGTGTCTGTCAGGCCTCAAGTATAATAATACGATGCGTGCACCAAATATGATTTTATACATAATGGAGTCATGTTAAATACCTGTACTTCTCCACCCTGTTATTTTTTGCATTTTCTGAAAAAAACTACAAACATGACACATTGAACCTCCCCTCGCCAATCTTACCGCCAACAGCTCAATGATAGATCGGTACACTTGATGGGACCGCTTCTATTTTAGGACGGAGGGTGTAAAATCGTTGAGTTCATCATGTGATTCAACAAATCAGTAATTATGGTTTCCACCCGGCGCAGAGGTTGAGCAAGTGCCGCCTGGTGCTATATTTAGATTTTGCCAACGACATGCTCATATAGATATAACAGTTATGTAAAACACAGATGGCAGATTGTTTGAAATTCCCACAAACGCGGGTCATCCTTACCTAAATGTCCGGAGCAAACCTTCTCTGGTGTCTGTTGCCTTCAGTAAACAGCAGTGCATACGCAAACTCAGTGACCACAGAGGTAGACTCTGGTTTAAAACCGAACCGCTGCCGATAGGAACACAACGCTACCAACAAATATACCTCCTTGGTTCGAAGGTCGCTTTTACCGTTTCCTACCAAAGCTGACAAGACTACAAAGCAATAATGACTCCGGCTGCACAGTGACAGGTACGGTGACCCCTCAGCTTGTATTTTGACAGCTTCCGAGACACGGGGACAGTTTGTAGATTAGTATGTAGTCTAAAATAACCTTTGTTGATCTGTATCTAAAATAGGATGACAGTTGATATATATTCAGCTGACTGATTAAACATAACCAATATTCTTTAGGTGTATACTGTTCAGATACATGTTAACAAGAAAGGTAGGCATTTGCTCAGGAGCAAATACAGCATTTTCCAGTCCATCCCCTCTTTATGCCAAAATGGACTGTTCCATATCAAACTTCTCGATACAGTACTGTCCAATATCAAGTTATTTAACACCCCATGTATTCCCCAGTACCCATTCAGAGCTTTTGATATTAACTATTGTTCTTGAAACCCCAATGCAGTGGTTTTTTAGTAACAAGAATTCGCAACGCCCCCTTGTAGTGCTTTTCAGTATTTAGTACTTTCAAATCCCACAGTGTTTTTCAGTAAAGGTGTTCTTGAAATCCCCATACAGTGCTTTCAAGGATCACCCTGTCTTTAGTATAAGAGGAGGAAGGATACATGAGAAAAACAATGTATTTCATCCAGTATCCATCCACTTAAGTATTATAAATGAAAATTGTTGTCCTGTCAGAAATATCTACCTTTAGCAAAAAGAGACCTATGGACGTAGTATGGACACTGACATGAAGAATCGACAAAGTGAAGATGGTATTGTATGCCATGATGTTCTTAAACATTAAATAAAACACAATAAAAAAGCTAAATATAGATAGAATCGTTGCGTTTCCTTGATTCCTTGCCTTTGGGTTATAAAATTAGTTCGTCATAATGTTTACCTTCGGACATGGTCTGCTCTGTTAATTTTTACTCAAACACATTTATATACATGTACTACTAGTATATGGTGACAGGAGTAGAGCAGACCATGAAATTGCAACATTATGCAACCCAACACCAGTCACCATGGTGACAGACGTCAACAAACCATTTCTTTGGTCAGGTCAGAGGTTAGTGGTTGGAGCAAAAGAGTAAAAACAATATGTTTTCCTTCGGTAAACATAAAAAGCTGATCAAAGACCCCTGTAGTGTAATTGGAATATTTATCATTTAATCCTCTCTATCGGTAGGACAGACAACATACCTTCATTTAGAGAATTCCAGAGACTAGTATGTAAATAAGGCCTGATTGTGTGATCTTATCTTGAAAGTTCATCTGTGTTGGTAGAAGTCATTATGAAGTAAGCTTAAACTGTAATTTCCAACACAACAAAAATTTTCACCCAAATTTTCGACTGTACAACTCCAGTCTTCTTCAAGGAATGAGCAATCCACCGCTTCCGTGACGTCACGCAGGTAACACACGTGACTCCGTGAGCAGTGGATCATAGGTTGCAGAAAGTCTGTGGCGCCCCCCGTCTCTGTTGAGGGATGGCTGGAAAGCCCTGATGTAGATGGCCTCTTTAATCCCTCGTGCAAAAAAGACCGGTTCTGTGTCCAAGATTTTTACTTTATCCAGTGAGACTGAATGTCCAGGGGATTCTATATGTATATGTTGTGAAACCTCAGAGGTAGTTGAGCTAGGTCGTTTGTGTTCTAGGAACCTAGCCTTGAGCGATCTTTCAGTCTCTCCGATATAGGTTTCCTTACATGGGCCCTTGGAATTCTGTCCTTGACACTGTATGTGGTACACCACCCCACATTTGCTTTCCTTTGGTGTTTTGTCCTTTGGTGAAACCAGTATGTTCCGGAGGGTTCTGGTTGGTCTAAAACAGGTCTTTATCCCGTATGTAGCAAAGATCCTCCTGAGCACTTCTACCTTTGGTGATCCTCCGGTCGGGCCGGCTTTCAAGACTTTCTTCTTAAACTTACGTCAAACAAAGTTAAGTAATGAAAGTTAGACATCAATCAATAGCACACGAAATAGAAGTTCGACATAAATCAAACAAATCAATGTCCATTTGCTGAGATAATGCTAAAACACTCCGTCCGTTTGTTAGGCAATAATACATTTATACTTTGGGCAATTTGTGTAGAGAATCATAATCGATATGATATATACCAGTTAGGACCTTCTTTACATGATCAATGAGGAACCTCTAGAATACATAAGTTGTAAAGGTTAGCATCATTTGCCATTGAAGACTAGCTCGAAATGATTTCCATGAATCCATAATACACAGTAGGAGAGATATACATACGGTAAACACAAATTCAAAACTAAGAATATACAAGATACCATTCTAATACCAATAATAGATTAGTAATTGCCCGTTGTTATTCTCTCATTCATAAACTATGTGGTTCTTAACCCTGGTCTTTGGCTCGGTAACTGCATATATGACGTACCTCCTGGATAAGGCACGACATGTATCCGCACAAGTCTTTAAAGACGTGCTGTGCGAATGATAAATGATCACAGGTCTGCCCAGGAAACGATAAATGCAGCAGTGTCATCCCATTAACCCTCCTCTCTGAACGGCCGATGGAACATTCAAACTGCCATTTTTTTGTTGTGCATAAATTCAGTAACAGAGTACCTGTGGACAGTATCTCAAATAAAGTCGAAGAATATGTGTGAAGTTCTACAATGTAGAGGCTGCTCTGGTCTGCTCGCCTTGTAACTAATGGGGCGACAAATTGAAAGAGAATTGCCTGGTGATCCTGCTTAAAGGCAGCGCTGATGAGTATCGGTACGTTCAAGGTTTGAGGAATTATTGCAATATGTCTTCATCAACACTCAAGGCTGATAGCTTATTGTTCCTATGTAATACATTTTAGAAGATGTTTCTTTCATTTAACTTCATTGTATTAAGCAGACAATGATGACGCATATCAAATCTATAACATTAGCCACATTAAGCGTTAAGGAATAGCGAGTTAAAGAATCGTGCTCAATTCTCATAAGAAACGAGGTTTCTATAGTTTGCGTGATCTGCGGTTCGTATTGAATGAGATAAAGATTACTTATCGATGAGTCTTTGCCTAGTGCAGGCTTTGGAAACGAAATGTAACAGTTTTAGATTAGCTGTAACAAAAGCTTAATTAATTTCCATAGCTCCCAAATCTTTCAATGGAGGGAACTAGCACATATGAAAACATACTATTCGAAATTTCTGCTAAACTGAAGTTACATTTCGCCACTATAATATTGTATTCCACAAGGTTCCGATCTTGTTACGAGTTTGACTGTTTTCTGGTGATATAGACATTATGAACAGTCGTTCACTTCCGTTCACATCTACACCGTGGATGTTATGGGTCATCATCAATAGTGTCAGGATATGGTCGTACTTTCCTTTGAACGTGGAATCTTAAGATCATCACAACTAACGCGATTTACAGCCGACATTTTCTGACAGGACAGACTGGCGCCTCTCTAAGCAGACAAAGAAGATCCCAGAAATCCCTTCAAGGAGCGGCGGAGTTCCTCACAATCAGAACGTACAAAAGTAAAACCCTCGGATTACTAACATAAAGACATCTGTATGGACATATTGAGAGCACATCCAATCGATTGAACTTTCCAAACTTTCCTTAATTGCAGTAGTTTTTCAGGCCCGCAAACAGACTTCTCTTTGTCCTAACGTGATATCCGGTGGTCATATACAAGTACCACCATAGTTTAGAATTCTCACTATGTTTGCAAAATTCTATTTAATAAAAAATAAGTGCAGTTAGCCTGGAGTAAGACTCAATGTCAGGCCCATTCCTCTTGTCTGATCACCATCGACTGGGTGATGCTTTGAAATGCCGATAGTTTGCTGACAATTGGGCGGTTTTATTTTCTTAGAGTGGCCATTTTCAGCAAAGTTCTACAATTATGATTAATCAAATACATTCAACAAATGTACAAACGGCTATTCCAAGATCAGGATGTACCAACGGCATCCTGCATTGTTATATCATTTCAACTAATTATTCATTGCAATCTTTGAAATTGTTTAAACATATGATCTAAATACTGTGTTGTCCAGATATCCCTGAGGCTTTTTGGTAGTAAGTTTCTCAACGCATAATGCTAGGACCAATTTTATGCTCAAAATTGCCATAAAATATATATTCAACTATTGCACTTTAAAATAGGCATTTTTTAAATAAGCCATTGGGTAAGTTCTGACAAAAAATGAAATCAAGAAGTGAGTAATATGTTAAGACTGCCTCTTTCTAATATGTTTTGATGATAACTAGATAATAATGTGAAAAATAGTATTTCCTAGATTGCCGTTAACAATATTTATTATGTTTCTGACCATCGCAAAGTATATCATTGTAACCCCCCCCCCCCAAATTGTGATAGGACTGGCTAATTTGCATGTTATACATGGTACAATAATTTATTTTTTCTTGTTCTCACAAAAATCACCACCTCATTGGCCTGGGTGCCATTCTCCGTAAATACGGAGGACGCGGTACGGCACCCAGTCTACCGGAGCTCCACGACTCCAGAACTCGGTACATACGTATAGCTATATAGTGCCGATCCATAAATTCTGCAAAAGACCAGCATGTGGAGGCTTCTCGTAAAAGTCGCAATGTACTACCCCAAATTCACAATACCAGCTTTGTATTCCTGAGCTTTTGCAGCATTTTTGTTCGGAACTTTTTTATTTCGCAACAACGCGCGGTCCCTATGGACTTGCCATGCCGCAATGCCCAGATGCAGAGCTGAAGGACTAAAAAAACATTTTCTTTATCGGGCAACATACCGTAATAACCAGGAATTGTAAATATCGTGTTATTGAAAGGACACTCAGAACGTTTTAATGTAAGTGCCCGTACCGGGTTTTATTCCTACATGTCATGTGGACGTGATTTTAATGAAACATGTTCCAGTCGAATTCCATGTTTGCGCTATTTTTTTCTACTCCGTATGTAATAAATATCACATTTTGGATTTTCCTTGGCCGAATCGACCTTAATACAGGTAGTTTTAAAGCCATGTCTTCTGTGTTCGACTCTTACCTCACAAAGATTGGTCAATAGGATAAAAAGGCCGAATGATATCTTCATATGTAATCCATATGATAGTTCATTTTCTCAAAACATTTTCTGATTTGCCATAGATAGGCTAACGCCAATTAGGTGTGTTGCAAAAACTCTTGAATTTGAGCCTTATTCGATGCTGTGGTCATTTCAACACAGGCTCGCCTTTACTTATTTATTTACTTATTAATCTTAAAATATAGTAGGGTGGTACCTTCAGTTTAGGACAACTGATTTCCAAGGTAGCCCAACAGAACAGTTACAAAGTACATAGACATAAATCACATCAAGTACAGTGTGGGACCAAATTGTCACAACAATAATTAAATAATTAAACATACGTGCAAGTAATATGAGACTATTGTTAAGGCAACTGCAGATCACTCACCCACTCACTCACATACTCACTCACATACTCATTCACTCAGCCACCCATTCGCTAACTCACTCACTTACCCATTCACTCACTCACTCACTCACTCACCCACTCACTCAGTCCCGTAGCCGCGGGCCGTAGGGGCAGTTTGCTTGTCCACAAAAGAAGACTGGGATTGAATTTACGTTTTGACTTCGTGCATGTGCGATGCTCCGAACTCACGTGAGAAGAAAAGACCAACGATTCCATTTTCTGCTTGTTAGAGGTTTGTCACAGCCACATGACTTTCTCAACAATGACGCAAACCTACCAAGACGTTAGCGGAAAACACCATCATTCATCTGACGCCAACGTTACTTCCAACCTCCCGGTTCATACATCACCGTTAGCAGTGCGGCTTGGAAGTGCCATGGAGTTGCCGTTGAAAGATTGAAATTTAATCTTGTTGGATTGATTTTCTGAGTTTATACATCTAAAGTAAAAGTGTGAAACTCTGCGTCCATGACAAAATGGCATTTTGAATTTGAAAATTGGTCCCATGCTAAAAACAATTATATGGTGCCCCCGATACAAGATATGTGATATTGTTATCAGCATCATCAAGATAATTATAAGTTATGTGTTATCGCCTTTTTATGTACGTCGGTCGATTCTGGATTCTTCGGTATCCACTGCATAGACTGCTTCGCGGCACTGATTATCTAAAATTATATTACACACCATCTTCGCCATCGGCTACAAGATACACATATACAGGAGTGGTTTAGTTGCATTAGAAATAATTCTAAGCTGCCATTTCTTAGCAAATTAAAAAAAACTGTTATGAACAAGAAACATACATTTGTGATTTAGATAACTTTGATATTCGTAAAGCAATAACTCAACTAGAGTTCCCCGATCTCATACCTTCGCCAAATGACTGACAGATTATAGATTAGATTATTCCCCCCTGATTTAAGAAATAGGAAACTAATTTTCATGAATTATATCATTTTATCATAATCTCAATCAAAAGACAGTCTTATATAAACAAACAAGGCATTCTAGTATTTCCTAATAAATTATGCAAATGAGGTCCTGATTTGAATAAATTATGTTTAATGATGTTCACCTCAACTTAACTTTCAAATACCATAAGTATGAAATTACAGGCAGTTATCATTACATAATTATAAAATTTTCTCATTAATTATGCAAATTAAGTCATTATTAACATAATCAATATCTGCCTGTGTTTCTCTCGTTGTCAATTACCAATGTCACAAGCTTCAATTGTCTTATTATGGAATGCAGCTGATTTATAGAATTTCCCCATAAATTATGCAAATTACATCCATATTTGCATAATTGTCACATAATTATATTAAGCATCACGTAAGCTACCTACATACCAAAAATCACGACGATCCGTCAACCGGTTATTGAGTTATCCTCTTTTGAATATTTTCAAGAATATATCCCTGCAGTTCCAGAGCAAGCCACTAGGGGGCCCAAACTCACGTCACTTCTTCCCCAGCACAAGAGTTACCTACCACCCAAATTTCATCACCATAACATGTCTAGATCATGAGATATCAAAACCGGAAGTTCAGCTGCAGTACCATAACAAGCCGCTAGGGGGTCCAAAATCTAATCATTTTGAGGTCTCATCAAGACCTACCCACCTACCAAGTATCAAGACAATCCATCAAGGCCTTCTCAAGTTATCGTGTTGACAGACAGACAGACACACACACACACACACACACACACACACACATACACGAACGCCTCTGAAAACATAACCTTCTTGGCGAAGGTAATTAAGAATCAGTAGCCATAAATTGAATATTGAAACAGGTAGATATTACAATGTAGCCCCTGACCAAAGGTTCTGTCGATTTTGTCCAAAGCATATAGGAAATGAATTTCATTTTGTTATGGAATGTACCAAATATGATGTTATACGTAACAAGCTATTTACGTTTCTCGAATCAAGTACCATAGATTTCAAGAGTCTCGATGTTGTAGACAGATTTGAATATATCTTTACATGTAATAGTCCCCACAACGCAAAAATAGGTAGACATATAAAGGAACTGGTTGGAGGAACCTGACGGAGGGGAGCAAGGGGCCAGTACCTGGCCTGGGCACTGACCTGGCAGGAAGGCAGGCATATAAAGGAATGCTTTGCTATGCTACACTTATTTTATTGTTGTTACTCTCTTTATGTAGTTTGCCATGCATTGTACCATGTGCAATTGTTGTCAATAAAGTTCTTCTTCTAAAATACTAGTATTTCCTAACAGCGGGGGTCCAGTTTGACATTAGCATAACAAAGACTGTTAATGGATTAGAAATTCCGAATCTTTCTAGTGTAGTTTTGGATGAGTAACACTTGGCCATCTTTTTGAAGCGGGATCATAAAGGTAATGGGCATCTTTACCTAAGCTGTCTACAAGCCAAAAACACGTTAATAAGTCCATACCGACTGTAGTCTTCCGACAGAATGCCCCTGCGATGCAGAAAATTAAACAATCCACTCAGACATTTCTGACTAAGCTGTTTACAAAAATGGGAGAAGCGAGGAACGGCACACACGTTCGTAAAGAAACACACACAAACGCAATCAAAAATATAAACCTCCTGGCAAAGGTAATCATCTATACCTGTATTTTGTAGATAATCATCCATACCTGTATGCTGTAGATAAGGCCACACCAAGTAAATTTTATGGATGACGTCCTTTGGAAACCCTATATCTAATGCGAGAGGGCGAAAAAAAACAAGAACAGCAATATTAGAAATATACTACAAGCAAGAAGTCTTTTATCCATCATCAAAACAGCAATAAATCAGGTGGAACAGCAGTTGTCGTCCTGTCCTGTTTCTTTCATCACATTTTTGCAGGCCTGCAGAAACAAAGCATGTGCTCTTTATCCATTTCTCGTTACGGGTTTCACGTCAATCTAACGATTTACAGCACTGTCGTGACTCTTTCGTCATAGTTACAGGAAGCGGAATTTCTTTTTTTTCTAGGAACAAGCCAAAATCAATGCGCGTGCGGACGTCATCCATAAAATTTACTTGGTGTAGCCTAATCATCCATACCTGTATGTTGTAGGTAATCGTGTGGGGGGGGGGTGCCAGCGTTAGCTTCAGTGCACTTCTTGGTTACGTTGTGTTTGTGATTGGATGTCGGTTGTATGTAGGTCCAGAGTGGTTTGTACACGTCTTGAAAGTAGTCGCTTCAGTTAAGAAATGGTTAAAAGAGATTCTGCTATAAGTTTGGAGTTAGTCATAGGTAGGTTGGGAAATAGTTGGAACTAGAGTCCCACGATCTCATACCTTCGCCAAATGGTGTTCATCTTTATGACTGACAAAGATGATTCCTTCTGATTATGCAAATAAAATCCTCATTTGTATCGTATTTATATTATAATATTATAATATTGTATTATAATATTGTATTATATAGTTGTTAAAAGACAGCCTTATCTTAACAAAGAAAGCCATTCTATCATTTCCTCATAGATTATGCAAATGAGATCCTTATTTGAATAAGTTATGTTTAATGATGTTCACCTTCACTTAACTTTCAAATACCCCAAGTATGAAATTCCAAGCAATTATGGCATTAGAACATTTTCTCATTAATTATGCAAATTAGGTGTTAATTTACATAATCAATATCTGCCTGTGTTTCTGTCGTTCTCAATTACATATGTCACAAGCTTGAATAGTCCTATAATGTAATGCAGCTGATTTATAGAATTTCCCCATTAATCATGCAAATTAGATCCAGATTTGCATAATTGTCGCATAATTATGTCAAGCGTCACTTGAGCTACCTACATACCAAAAATCACGACGATCCGTCCACCGGTTCTTGAGTTATCCTCTTTTGAATATTTTCAAACAGATAGCAGTTCCTGAGCAAGCCGCTAGGGGGTCCAAACTCATGTCACTTCTTTCCGAGTATGAGAGCTACCTACCATCTGCATTTCGTCACCCCCAGCATGTGTAGATCATGAGATATCAAAACCGGAAGTTTAGCTGCAGTACCATAACAAGCCGCTAGGGGGTCCAAAATCTAATTATTTCCAGGTCTCATCAAGACCTACCCACCTACCAAATATCAAGATAATCCATCTAAGCTCTCTCGAGTTATGCTGTTGACAGACACACACACAGACACACAGACACACGCCCAGCAAAACATAACCTTCGTCAATTCTTTGCGAAGGTAATAAGTCAGCATTTGGACTAGCAGCCGCCTTCTAACTACCATCCACAGCCCGCCCTGGTCCTAACAATTCCCAACCACGGTGCGGGAATAGTTGGAAGGGGAGGCCTATGATAGGGGCTCAAGGAGAAACGCATTTGGTTCTCGAGATGTGAGGCAATCTTTGACAAAATGTTTGTGACCCACGTCGTGATGGTGCCGTACATCAAGGAGTGCCGCTCAAGACTGAAGCAAGAAGAAGAAAAATGTCGAGACTGTGCATGATGTACAAATGACTAATAAACTGGTGGACGTCCCAACTACTAAGTACCTAATACCAGCCCAGAAGAGAACAAGAAATAGCCACGCCTTCAAGTACCAGAGTTATCAACCAAGGATTGAGGTGTTCAAGAATTCATTCCTTCCTAGAACTATCGCAGAGTGGAACTCACTGTCACCAAGTACAGTAGGGGCATTGTCATTAGGTAGCTTTAAACGAAGTCTAGAGCTAGAAATTCAAGGGTTAGGTGTAACAAGTCTATCGGTGTAATATAGCCTGTTGCCGCCGCGCCGCGTGCCTGCGAATCTGGTGTGTTACGCCGAAAGGCGGTTATACCGGCTATACAGACACAGAAGCTAGACTTCGTACGCCTTGGCGAGGCAGCTTTCCCATCTCAGTGGTGCATTTCAGTACATTGGGCGAAGGTCGTCAGGGAAAAACTGCCCCATATCGTCGTACCAGTCTTTCGTTGTGAGATGTCTGTCGTTTATGCATTTGTTTTCGTTTGATGTGTCAAGTTGGCAGGAGAACTGTCTTGAACATTAACCTGTCGTGGGTAGTTTGACACACTTTTTCTATCCTCTCCTTGTCTATGTCTTAGTAACGTCTAAAAGTTACAAAAAAGAAATAGATTTAATAGTTTAGTTTTTTTTTCTTAAAAGAAAACTCTTGTCTCTCCTGTCTAGTTTTTCTCCTTTTTTATTTTGTTATCTATGGCAATCACTCGATATCTTTATTTGCAATCAGATACAGATTCATGCACAGATACAGATTCATGTACAGATATACAGATACAGATTTTCCGAGTAGGATGACCGTGTCAGTCCCTACACCTGAGTGAGGGTCACAGTTGACACGGTGGATTTGTTTAAGGTGGATAACAGGTTGCGAATCTGAGACCCACACACTTGGTTACTCTCAAGGTCCGCCTTGACTACGCCATCCCGCCTTGCGCTGCTCTCGTCCGCCAGCAGAAGACAACTGCCGATGGAGACTTGTCCCTCTGTTTGAGGGGGGTACGTGTAAAGTGCCTTTCCCAAGGGCACAACGTCGGGGCACATGTTCGGACATGGCCCTGTGCTCCGACCCGGAATCGAACCCGGGGCTCCTTGTTGAGCGCCGAACGCTCTGTCCACTACGCCACACGACGCCACACATTTTGTTATACCCCTATTAAACGGGGCTTAGGTTAGACGCCACCCAGAGTGTACAAGACCTAGAGTGTACTGAGAACGACAATGTCAAAATATTTTAAGTCGTTCTACCTTGGAGAAATAGGGGGAAAGGAGGACCCAAAACCACGAGGATGAATGTCCGTGTCAGACGTCCTTAGGGCTGTTCTGGCGATCATCTCAGGCACCGGACACAACCACATACTAAAACAGTCAAAGCCTTATGTCTCTCCACGTGAAGTAAAATGTGATGCTGTGTAGAGAAATTATATTTTCACAGCGCAGAATTGGTGCAAATTAAATTTGGTCCCACGAAAAGTTTCTTGACAGACGTTAAAACAGTTATGATAATTAGGTCTTAACGATCATGGAGTCACAAGCAAAATCAGCGAAGTTAAGTTCATGTATTTTGATTTAAGGCCGGGCGTTTTTCTGGGGTAGAGTGAGCCAATACCCCGGACGTTGTTTTTCGTACAGGATTTTGACTAAAGGTCTATCTACGAGAATGGTCCAAATTCGCTCGAAAAAGACAGAAATATGTGAGTCAACGGCGTCCGCCATCTTAAAAATGAAAAAAAAAACAGGGAAAGCCGGACCCATGTCACGTCATAACAACGTCATTAGTAAAATTGCACTGTATTCCGTAAAAGCCACCAGAGGGCATGCAGCAGGAGGGAGAAGGGCCCCTGATATCTTCGGACACGAAGCCAAGCCAAGATACTAATACGATTGCACTGTCTTCTGTAAAATTGCACTGGCACCTCTGTAGTAGGTAGTAGCCTACCGATGGAAACGCCACATACAAACAGCTAATGCATAAAACCCCTGCTGCAGTGCAGCAGGGGTTTTATGCATTTGCTGTTTGTATGTGTTAGCATAACTCCAGATGCTACAAATATATCTTAATAATATTTATATTAATACAATGATAACACAATAACAATGGCCACAGATAAAGATAAAACTTCCGTCGGCTTTCAGAGAGTTACGCCCAGATACTGGTAAAGATGCGCAAAGTCTACATAAAATCTACATCAGAAACAAACCAAAATACAGTACTTTCAATATAACATTTTACACAGGTTTTTGACTACTAATGTATATTTTAAAAAGGTAAAAAAAAGACTCCGGTCAATGCCCTTATTGTGAAGAAAACAATAGTACATCTATTTGCTTAATGCCACACCGCCAGATATTTCTGGAAAGAGTTTATGGACTGGTGGAAAAAAGATCACAACCTTCCCGCGGCTCTCTCCAACAATGAAATTATCTATGGTCACTTTTCCCCCCTCCAAAACAATAAAACATTGAACAGTTGTATCTTACAGGCAAAATATTACCTTTTCTGCACCGCCATTAGCAATGTCAACCCCACGTTCCATGCCGTAAAACACAGACTAGAGAGAAGCTTAGCTATCGACCTTTCATTTTGATTCGCCCATCCCTGTACTGTAAAATGTAGTTTAAGTTTTGTAATCACTCCTTGCTTTAAATCTACTGTACAAGTCTTATGACCACCTATTGCTGTACATTTATAGACGTAAATTGTATAACTAGGTATTGTTGTAAATTCGCGTTTTAAGTTTGTACTGTATCAAGTGCGATATGATGTATTGTTTATGTGATCTTGTGAATAAAGATATTAATAAAAAAAAGAAATAAAATAAAATCTACATCAATTCCCTCTCATCTCTACTGTGTAGTCCTGTCCTTGCAAACAGTGCATCAAACACACTGAAGTCACAGCCACGCAAAACAAATTAAGCATCTTACAATACTGAGATAACATCAATAACGCAGGTGACTCTGGCTGTAGACAGTCCTGGAAGAGTACGGACTCGGAAATGTCTAATGAAGTAAATGTCTGCCTCGATAAATAATAAAACCAACCAAGGAAGGGATAGAGACATCTATGTTGTTAATAATAATATCTAATATTTTAGGGGATGGTATACCAAGGCACTAAGTCACTAGCTCAAGCCCTTCAGGCGTTATTCGAGATGAAATTTGGCAATGGCCTCAAAAGACTTCACCTGATTATGGATAAACAACACCCTGAAGGCATCGCAAAGTAAGAAAGTGGTTGTTTATTTCATTTTTATGTATTCATTAGTTTATTTGTTGTCTTAAGGCAAAATAGGACTTTCTTAAAATATGAATTTGTATATATTAGTGATTCCTAAATGGGTTGGGGGTTTGTTAATTGTACTGCGGCGGCCTGAAACCGATTAGACATGCGTGGTGTGGTCGGAGTCTGTCACGCTGTCTGCAGACGTCTGGCAAATCAACTTCCCTCTCAGGCCGTGTTTATGTGAAGTCACCCAAGGCGCTTTACATGTGGTTTACCCCGAAGCCGGTTTCAAGTGGCCCCATCTGAACGCAACAAATCACATTGAAAGCGACTCAAGCCACTTCTAGAGGTGGTTTCGATTCGGTTTTCCCGCATCGCGATTTGCATCTGAACGCAATGTGATTTCAATGTGACTTCACCTGGTCATGGATTACGGGGTGATATTTCTTTATTTATATGCAATACCAACTTTGACGTGGCAGCAACTTAAAGTTCAGTAATGGTCAAATAATGTGTCCGTTCTAGGACGAGCTTCATCGCCTCTGGTTGGACCACGTCGGCATTCGGCCGAGATACGCTGGGAGGGGGGGGGGCACCAGCAAGCAGGTCATGTTTTAATCAAACAACAATGAATGTAGCTTCGGAGAATCGTGATCGGGCACGTTTTAAAAGGAATGTGTGGCACGTGGACCAGATGTGAGGAATTTGAGTTAAACGAATCGCGGTTTGGGTGACTTCACATAAACACGGCCTTTGACAGACCAGACCGTCAGGACCGATGGGGACGGTGTATTTATGAATGACTAGATTTACCAGTTTGTAGCATCTTCAGGAGAAGTAAAAGTGAAACTCTGCTTGTCTGGATTATAACTTAAGACAAGCGACTGGATACATCGCATGTACATGTGCAGGTACGTTTATTGGAAATAAGCAGTATAATGTCAGTGATGTCGGTGGTACTATAGTTTCTATCTATGTATGCATACGAGTATTTATAGATTATCTTTATCTTATATTATCTATCTAACAATTTATCTGTCTATATCTACCTATATATTTATATAAATCTATACATATATGATATATCTACACGCGGTGCATGCGACGGACCACCATGATAGATATACGTTACTTGCTACAAATGTACTTACTCCGGCGCAACACGTCCCTTACATAGATATGTGGCTAAATACCTTATGTACAAAATCTGATGTATTTTTAAATGGATTTACGTTGACTACGGGTGGTACATTAACAAGAGCTAAAGTCCCTGATACAGTACAAGTGAGAGAAGCAAAATGTATAATTACAATGTGCACAGAGAGTCTGATTTGACCAACACCCAAGCCTAGTAATCTAAGAATTAGATTGTTGCGTTCTGTAATAGTTTCCTTGTGAAAGGCGGACCGTCTTTGAGAATGAAATTTTCTTCTCGCCAGGTGGTCGCGCGACTGGCTTGAAATTAGAAGCATCCCACTAATATTTACCTTTAAAGCTAGGTCATTATAGAAAATCAAATCCCATTCACTATCATTTGTGGGCACACCAACAGTCTTCAAAACAAGATAAAAAGAAGAATGACACTTAATTTAAGGGATACAAAATGGTTGTTAGGTATTCTTTGATAATGGCGTGCCGACTGGTCTGTGATAGGATCAGGCAGCCTGCTGGTATTGCAGGCTATTTCCTAGTCCCATTAAAAGGTGGGTAGCAGCGGGAAATGATGTTATCAACATGATAGCTGTATTACATGTTTGCCACGAATAGGTAATGTCTACACGATGGAACACTGTGATAACATGAAAGCCACATGTGTGTGAGAAAGGAACCAAATTGAAATAATGCTGTAAATCGTATATTTTAATATCGATTGTCAGTTCTCTGCACTAGGTTTCAAGACGTAACCCACGCCACTTTCATACTTTGTAAAATGTTTAATTTCAACATTCTTGGAGAATACTAAGATGAAAAATATATACTAAAAATACTAAGTTTCTCTTCTGTCCACTTCAAAGACCATGCTGCCACAGGATTCCTCTGATCAAAATGTGCATTCTTACAAACATTAGAGCCCATGTGGTCCGAAATAATAAATCTTAACAAAGAGGCAAGAATGTATCCGACTGGCCAACCCTGCGTTGGTTGAACACTGTCTGGGGTTCTCTACAACATCGTCTACAACACGAACCTTGAACCACTGATTTCACTTACCTTTCTACCTGTCTGGAAGACCTTGACCTATGGCCATGTAAAAGTCAGCTGAAGTTACATCCAAACAATTGGAAGTGCTGCATACAGAACTCCTCCCATCTCTCTTCACTTTACCCAAGTAGCAAACCACTATTCATCCTACGGCGTTGGGAAATGTCCGCGAACTAGATCTAGTCATCGTTTGTATAATAGTTTCTTGACCACAATCCAGGTACAAGGCAGCGTAACCCGTTTACAGTGTATAATGTACCCTAACCGTGCTACACCAGTCTCGACTCCCGGGATCATTAGATTATCAACTAGAGTTCCACGATCTCATACCTTCGCCAAATGATGTTACCCTTAGACCTTGACGAATGTTGACGATTCGCATTAAGTATGCAAATTGGGCATTCATTTGCACTACCTGCCAATGTTCTTCCTCTTCACAATTACACATGCCACACGTTTGAATAATCATATCATGGAAGGTAGCAGATTTATAGCATTTCCTCATTAATTATGCTAATTATCTGCTGATTTGCATAACTATTATTTTCATATGTCAAGCATTCTTTAAGGTGCCCACATACCCAAAATCATGATGATCCGTCAATCGGTTCTTGAGTTATCGTCCTTCGAATATTTTTCAACGAATGCTTCTGCAGTTCCAGAACAAACCGCTAGGGGGTCCAAACCCATGTCATTTCTTCCCCAGCCAAAGAGCTACTTACCATCCAAATTTAGTGACCCTACCAAGTCCAGATCACGAGATATCAAAGCCGGAAATTCAGCTACAGTACCATAACAAGCCGCCAGGGGGTCCAAAATCTAATCATTTCCAGGTTTTATCAAGACCTACTCACCTACCAAATATAAACACAATCCATCTTAGCCTTCTTGAGTTATCGTGTTGACACACACACACACACACACACACACACACACACACACACACACACACACACACACACACACACACTCACACGAACGCCAACGAAAACATAACCTTCTTGGCGAAGGTAACAATTCTCCCGCCTCGAGACAATCCTCGCACAACTAGGACTATTTTATCCAAGAGAGAACAACTGTGCATGAAAGTTGGCTCGAAGATCGTTTGCTCGAAGAGGAATTTAAAAAAAATAAATATTTGTATCATTTGTATAGTACCATGCAAGGGTGTCATGTTTTAATGATTTTCATTTTTTAATACGTCACAGTATTTGATGATCATATGATTTCATAATTACTTTGCGCAAAATTTACATAATTCATTCATATTGATGTTCAAATTTTTCCGCATACTTGTGGTCAGCATAACTTCATAACACATTTATGAATTGGTGTGATATTTGGCATGTCTGTAGTTCTTAGTTAAGGCAAAGGTCAAGGTCAAATCTGGAACCCCTGGTGACTGACCTTGGTACTGCAGCAGAACTTCCGGTTTTTGTATCTTTTGACTTTTTCCACGGTTCTCACATAACAAATTTTATTTGGCCAAAAAATTACGAAATGGCAGTATGGAGAAGAGGAAACATGAGGAAAACACTTTTAACTTCTCATAGCTATTGTATGAAGCAAAAGAAAAGAGCTAAACCTTTCACTGGTTTATGGGGTCTCAGAAGTCTTTTTAATTTCATTTTAAAGCATTGCTGAGTCATCCATGTCATTTGCAAATAAAGTGATCGACGCTGATTTGTACCTACTATGTACTGGTTTTGCAAGACCAGAGAACCCACGAAACCAAACAAACGGACTGAAAATGACGTCTCACTGCCTTTTACGCGTATTGGCTGTTCGTTCAACCAATCAGAGTTTACCTTATGGTATGCTCAGTATCTAGTAAGGGATACTGGCTCAGGTACAATGATGCATGGTAACAGCGGAGGATTGTAAGTACATACCTTTTTTACAACAATATATTTGTATACGCATGGCCCGCCGTAAATCACATGTAACGGTAATAACTAGTGTTACGTATTTGCCAGGGTTTCCATTGCATTTGGTATTTCTTGATCGGACGAACAATATTGCTAGCGCACGTGCAGGATAATTCGATGTTTCAT
The DNA here is from genome assembly GCF_001625305.1 of Branchiostoma belcheri. Classification (NCBI taxonomy): domain Eukaryota; kingdom Metazoa; phylum Chordata; class Leptocardii; order Amphioxiformes; family Branchiostomatidae; genus Branchiostoma; species Branchiostoma belcheri. The sequence goes on along the minus strand of NW_017804154.1, from coordinate 175,535 downwards.
TAGAAATTCCCAGAGTACTGCTCTATACTGTAACTCAATATTCCTTTATTCTATCAAATTCTGAGTCAGAAAGAACTCATCGTCTACAGTCTACACTGAGCTGAGTTAAAGTAGTAAAGAACAGCAGGCTGAGGTTTACCCACAAGAATTCAGCTATTTTTCCACCTGCCCCTCGTGATATATGTTAGCTGGCTGATATCTAGGTGCATACCGGATGACATAAATCTTTTTTTGTCAGGAGCATGTCTTTTGTATCAGGATCGTGTGGCAGATAATTACAGGTACAGCCGTTTTGTACAATCATAATTTTCGAGAACACTGCTTAAAAACTGTCAATATGATATATATGAGCAGAGACTTTGGGTGCAAAAGCCACAAGAACCGCTTCATGTCATCTGAATATGCCCTTAACTCAATTAATTAGCGGTTAATGAAATCACTCATTTGAATCTAGTCATAAATAGGTCGGGACTAACCGTTGTAGTATACTGCAGGTATTTGAGTATGACTGTACTAAGGCTTGGGTAAGACTGAATGGCTGATTATTGAATGTGCAAACATCATCATCGTATTCTTACAATCATTCTTTTTAATGATGAGGGCTATTGATTCCTTGCTTGCTTGCTTGCTTGCTTGCCTGTACAATGGATGGATGGATGGATGGATGGATGGATGGATGGATGGATGGATGGATGGATGGATGGATGGATGGATGGATGGATGGATGGATGGATGGATGGATGGATGGATGGATGGATGGATGGCTTGGGTGGATTCAGTACCGACTGCCGGCTGAATGCTCATTCTGGATCACTGCTTAGTATTTCTTTCAGTACCATCACGTACATGTACGGAAGCTCTCACCTTCGCGCGTGTTACAATTATTCCCCAGCCTTTTATACAGTAAGTACCACTCCAACATTTACATTTCCCATAAGTCATGAAAATACGTAGACATACCTAGGCATGTTGTGAGAAACGGTTGCAGCATCCCCTTTTTTCGAAATTCATTAAAGAAAAAGTATTAACTGCTGGACTTAATTTACGCGACGCCCCAAATTCCCCTACAGAAGTGGTTAAAAATTATCTTCCACTTCACCAGATTGATAATTATCCCTAGCTTCTGCTATTTGTTTGCTTTCTTGTTTAGGTGTTAAGTTGACTGTTTGTAGTTGGTCAGTTGCTTTAACCCAATGTATACTATGATGAATATACAAATTGTAGATTACAAGTTACAGATATTCTTTGGAGCCAAAATGACGTAACAGGCGCACCACTGGGGAACTGCGCCCAGGGTTTAATTCATGTGGGTTTGCAGCATTTGACATAACAATTGAGTATGACCTTTTCAAGATGTCGACCTGGAGACCCAGGCTGTGGGGTTTGAATCACTCACACGGGGAACACTACTCCATTTTTATAAGTGCGATTGTTTCTTTCACGCACTTGAGGTGTGGCTCTTCTCAAACCAAGGACTTCTAGCTTGAAGTACATTCCCAAGGACTCAACATGGAGCCTTGCAGGAATTCCAACCCGGCAATTTCAGATTCAAGACCTTAACCACCAGACCACCTTGCTACGTTTTTAATCATAGATAGAAAATCAGGTTACAACTCGAGTTCCGCGACCGCATACTTTCGGGAAATAATGAACTATACTACGGACGAGTTACAAACATTTATCACTGATTATACAAATATCCTCATCTGCATGAATTTTTATTTCCACCCAAAGACTGTCGTATCTCAACAAATATCTAGCATTTTCTCATTCATTATGCAAAGGTGGTCCTGACTTATTTATCTTTAGTCGTGTTAACCTTTTCTAAGGCTTAGCTTCAAGTATGGATTGATTTTGAAAAATTATGTTTTCATTTGTACAATCATTATCTTCCGATTCTCCCTTTCGTTCTTAATTACATATGTCACACTTTTGAAAGAAAATGGCATCAATTAAGCAAATTAGATCCTGATTTCCATACATAATTACGTCAAGCATCCCTCATCAGGTCAATCCGCCAATTTGTTCTTGACCTATCATTTCTTGAAGATTTTTACTATATGAAATTCGAGTCCCTAGCATGTCCAGATCAGAAGATATCATAACAAGCCGCCATGGGACCCAAAATCTACGTATTTTATTCTTAACATTGAGACCTACCTACATATATTCCAAATATGAAGACCTTATCTTGTTTAGGGACACAGAAAGACAGAAAAGAAAAGACGCCGTGCCGTGGCTCATTTAAATTCGCTAAATTTTTTTCTATGTCCTTACCCACGATTTTTGACCGTCAATGTTGACGGTAAGGGCTTAAATTTTTACGGTCATACGGGACAAATTACCGTCAATTGACGGTAAAACGGGCGCTGGCTAAAGCCCTGAGACAGACAGACCAACACAAAAAAAACATGATCTTCCTGGCGATGATAATGAACAAGGAATTATCCAGTTTTACAATCTGCAGACTCCTGTAGGTCTTGTTATAGTGTTGTGTAAAGGGCCGTGTCCAAGATTCTGCATCTTCCTTTACCCTGTCACCTGCTGAAAGTTCCAGGCTCGTGTTTGGCTATGAGTTCCCTTTAATCTACTGTCTATCAAAAGACCACGTTCCAAGCTTAAGAACAGAGACACGAGGAACCTGGATCGTTGAGATTACACTGTGAGGACCCATAGGAACATATCAGCATAGGTATGATGAGTTGGTGTGACACCAGCCACCATCAATCAACAGCAGACTTTACACAAAGGACGAAAGCCAACTGATCATGGCTTTGTACCTGACCTTTGTAGGAGAAAAGGGAGTTCACATGACATACAGTCGTGATGCAGGGGGCTGACAGCTTCAGTAGAGGTCAGACAACGCATCTCTCACTCTAACTCTAAGTAACTTGACGTTGTGGAAAAGTCGAAATCACTTCTAAGCTCTCTAAGGCTCCACACCAATATTTCAAACACACATGGATTGTACTGTAAAGTATGTTTTTGGCAGGTTTTAATTCTAGGCTAGACGCAACCCTTTTCCGCTTCATGGATGAAAACATATTACAGTGTATTTGAAACTAGATAGACACTTCGACCAATATGTACGAGCCATCACACTGCCACAGATATTGTTAGCGTTAATAGTAATACTTTTTCGTCAACCCTGTAGGTAAACTCCTGCAAAAATGGCAACAAATGGAGGAGTATAGAATAGTAGTTAATAACGCTTCGAGATAAGTATTTACAGTACCATAGGCGTCAGTACACCATCATGCGAACGGTACGCGTGTTAAACGGGTCGTACACATGACGGCAATGTGTCTCAAACTCCTACCAGACACGGTGTCAGTGATACAGGGTTGTAAGAGTTGCGCTTAGATCGGTTAGGAAGGAGGACCGACAGTAACACGATGACATGGGTTCAGCTTCGTTTGTTTGTTTGTTTGTTTGTTTGTTTGTTTGTTGTACCAGCCAACGTGGCCGTATGTACCCTGTCAACTTAATCGATATAACGCGGAGATTCTAGTACCTATGTGTGCGTGCCATGCTTGTGACAATGATGATGACGGTGATGACAATCACGTTCCTGTAACAGTCTAATTCTGTCCTACTCGGCCAGTGATAATCCCTGAGTAGTGTGATCCAAACTAGTTTAATCTTAATGATGCCAATATCATGTTAATTTGTATAATCGATTGTGTGAATTATACCCTTATTTGTACAATTGATTAGTTCATTAGTTAGTTGCAAACTCATGCCCGAGAGCTACTTGCAAATACAAAAGGGAAAAACACACTTGCATGGCTTCGCATTTTTGGGGTTCATCTTCATTTTGTGGTCGGCAGTCCAGTTGTTCATTGTAGAACATGGCTAGCGGAGGGTTCTTGTCATAGCAGGGTCATGTCGTTGGCATATTTCCAGCGGTTGGTGACGTCACGTAGTGCGCTGTCTATCACGAACAGAAAGATGGTTGGCCCAAGTATTTACCTTGCGGCACGCCACAGGTGAGGTACAACCAGTCAGAGTGCTTGCCTTGGTAGCAGACTCTTTGACGCCGGTCAGAGATAAAACTGCAAACCCATTGTATCAGAGCTGGACGTACTCCGAATAGTATTTGGGACAGAGGTTGACTTGAAAAGAAGGTCTAACAGGATCACTGGGCCGTGTGTAGATCTGCTCTTCCTACTGCCGAATTGTCGTGGGTCAAGGTTCAGGGATATCCAGTATTTACAGTGTTTTGACAGTTGGGCAGTATAAAGTGAGATGAGATTGGTCTTAGTTCGTCGATGGACGGTGCTGAAGTTTTAGGAAGGGCGACTACGTTGGCCTCTTTCCATTGGTGGAAAGAAGCATTTGCAAATTCGCTACATTTGAGACTTCTTATACCTCTCTCTCGCTCTCTTTCAAGAGGGTGTTTCAAGAGGGTCTTTCAAGAGGGTGTGCATTAAATCGGATTTTCCTTATTGCAGAGCGAGAGTTAAAATCGACTTAGTCCACGTACTTAGTATTTTTCCATGGAATATGTTGTTTTGCAATTTTTTGGGCCAAATAACCAAACCTTTGCAATCTACAAGCAGATACAGGGTGGTGTGGATCCTGTCACCTGCCATAGATTCCCTATGCCGCATTTAATAAACACGTACCAAGATCATTTCTTTCTAATTGTCAATGTGATTTTTTATCGCCTATTTCTCTTCATATAATGTAGAAACTAGTGGAATATAAATTTTTAACTCAAAATATATTTTCTATACGTTTTGGAATGAAGCTACAGTATTTTCCCAGGGTAACGGCTTATATGTTCTTAAATGACTCGATGACACAGATCAATTACAATGAATATATTTGCAGCTATGTGGGTCATCAGGCAACAAACTCGGATCAAAGTTAGAGTGGATTAAATGCCCCCCCCCCCCACACACACACACTTAATCCGATCCGAATCACAAGGAGCCAGGTAGATCCTGGCGGAATAAACAATCAGCAAAATTGCACCACAATTTTGGAAACCCTAGTTGTATCGTTTTACATTAGAGGCGGACTGAGCTGGAATGTCCACTGAATTAAGTTTTTTATACCCCTGACTATTTAAAGTGCATCTTTAAAAATCCGGGATGTGTTCCAAATATTCCAGCGCATTTTGATTCTCACATAAATGTGATAAGAATTTTCGAACGCTGTTGGAATGATGTAAGAATATGTAGAATGGTGCCGTAATCAAAAGACTGAAGTAATCCCTCATTTATTGCGCCATTAGACTTAACTTGTGGGCAGGAACTAGAGATTTCCCTATTTTCGCAGAATTGTCCAAAACATTGTGTTATCTGATAGTCTCATTTGCATAAAGTTGTTTATAAAATGCTACAAAACGTTTTTGCCCAGATAAGATTGTCATTTTATAACTGTTGATTAACTGTAGAATGTGACCATGATGGTATGTACGTCAATGAGAACATCTATGATACTTCAGTCGGAGGTATGATATTGTGGGACTCTTGTTAGCTAATATAACCATGTGAATGGCTGCTCACACCAACACTCGCCGCCAGCCGGTCATGGAGGTATGATATTGTGGGACTCTTGTTAGCTAATATAACCATGTGAATGGCTGCTCACACCAACACTCGCCGCCAGCCGGTCATGGCGACGTCCTGTCGCCGACACAACAGGGACTTCCTGTTCACGTCTGCCTAAAGTGGTCTCTCCTGGTTTGTAAGTTGCATTTGTATTCTAATATTAGGGAGTGTCGTAATTCAGCAGCACTATCACCCTGCCGCAAGCCTCACCGGCAAGTCATGGTCTCAAGCAGGAATGACGTCAATAACGCCGAGCAATGACATGGGCTGTTCGGAAATTAGAACACCTCTGGAGAAGTGAGTGCGTTTCTATCGATATCAAAGTAAAACTCTTCAAAGCCTCATGTGAAGGATTACTTACCTTTAGGCCGGAGTGTTGGGTAATCACAAAAGACATGGAGGACTGAAAAGGCTCCTTTGCCACTGCAAGCTACTGCTTCATGCTGAATATTAATAGGCTTGACCGGATGCCCAACAACATCGTCTATGAAATGACCTACAGTAAGCCAATAGAACATGTGTGATGGACACTCCACATGCCTGTACCTGCCTATCTGCACACTTTTTGTGTCCCTACCAGAAGGTTATTCTAGCATTTCCTCATAGAGTCTTGATTGGAATAATTAATGTTTAATGAGGCCCATGTCTTCACCTTCCAAATGCGGTGAATACGAAATTCCCAACAATTACCAACATGACATGATACTATTTTCTCATTATTTATGCAAATTTGTTCTCATTTACATAACATCCGCCGATGTTCGTGTCGTTCTCAGTTACACATGTCAAATGTTTCTATCTTCAAACACAGCAGATTTTTGGCATTTCCGCATTAATTATGCCCATTTAGTAATGATATGCACCTACATTCCAAAAGTTATAACATCCCTTCACCCGGTTCTCAGGTTATTGTCCTACAAAGATTTTTATCAAGCGTCCCCTTAAAAAGTCGGGGATGGTTGCATCGGTGCATTGGAGTGCATGCAACCTCCGCCATGAAAACAACATCGCTTGTTCCGTTTGCTGCTTTTGTGGGGTTCAATTCTGTGACTGGAGATGTGAAGGCTGTGAAATCTTATTATCCTTACAAATTGTGTTTTAACAATCAATCAAACTACAACGCTACGCCTTACGCCTGGTCGCTTTGGGCTTTTCTGAAACTGGATATATCCGATTTTAAATTAACTTTTAATCAAGCAATGATTCCGTTGGGGACCAACCTCCTAAGCCTGATTCAACTCATCCTCAGACGCCTTACGATATTGTATTAGTTTCAGTAATCGCTGACTGTCTTTAGTCAACCAACTGTGCAGTCTAAGTTTCAAAGCTAATCCCACGTCTACACACAACTCTTGTCATATTCTAAGCTTTTAACTTAATGCCACGCGCGTCATCACGAGTGCTGTCTCTGACCATAATTTCTGTGAGTAAATTGACTAGAAGAGGAGGACCCGGAGCATGTATCTTCAAAAATTGCAATATGAGGTCAGCATATACGTATTACGAAGTAATGTTGGCCTTCTTAAGTCAGATTCAATTTTACTAAAAGTTGTAGCTTTCAGATCTCTTAATATTTATCATCGCGTCCCTTTCAGACGTAGACAGTTTACTGTCTGTCTGGTGCTGGAAGCTCGCCATGTTTAGCCTTCAACCATTAGAGCATGCAAAACCTCTTCACCTCATCTCTCACGATGTTGGTCTGGCAGTTTGTTAAAACCTCACACCTTGTGTGGCACAGGCACGCTTACTTCAGTTATCTATAGTCCCAAATTTTATATCTTTCTCCATTCAAGTATCAATACTGTAGAACATCAAGCCGGACCGGCATATGCATATGTCTATCTCAAACATGTATATGACAAAAATCTTACAAAACATACTAGTTTCTATAATATCAAAGTGTCGTCCCTCGTTCACTAATGCAGAAAGGCCTAACTTACTATCCTGGGTGCCATCCTATATGTTTGTCAGGGCTCCCATATAAGCTGTTTAGGGTTTCCTATACTGACACCAAGGCTACTAACCCACCGTATCCTAAAGATAATTTAAGTACGAATTTAATACATGTATAAGTCATTATCTCAGATAAGTGCAATAAAGGCGATGGCAACTAACACAAAAAATGACGTACCAGGCCAGTATTGGGACTGCAAGTGTAATACATGGTATGAAATAATGATTGAAATGTGCTACGATGTGAAGCAGTACGTGTCAATATCATAAATATTGCCTTATTCAGAATATTTCCAGTTTTGCTGCTCTGAAATCGCATTGGATGCCTTTAAAGTAGAACAAAATGCATGGTTTGGGGCTGCCAATTGTGGTCCGAGACCTCTAGGTTTACGAATAGAATGTTTCATTAAACATGAACCGATCTAGATACATAAGTCTCATCTGGAGTGATTCGTAATAATGCGCCAATCATCCACCAAATGTACTGTGAAAGTTCGATGATGTGGTCCTTTTTAGTCAAATGTATTTAATCATGATAACAAAATGGATGAATATATAAAAGCTGCTTCTTTTACACCCCAAATGAGCAAAGCTATATCCCAATTTATAGAAAAATTATCATAATGTATATTTCCGTCTGTGCTAGAGCCTAGAAAAATTGTGTTTCCGGTTACAGTAGGTCGCTAGCTACAGATTGTTTTGTCTCTCAGATTCTGAAGCCGGTCGGGAAACAGAAAAAACATCATTTTCCCTGGGTCTAAGGTGCACAAAGTAAATAGTTATACTACGTAGGAGTAGGAAACGCATAGACAAGAAAGTTCGACATGTTGTAAGAGTGAAAGGACTGGTGATAAATCGGAGGGCATAGAAGGGTCAGAAGATTTTTGGAATCGGATGTAACTATGAAAACTTATGATTAGCTTTACGCATTGTTTTTTTGCCAGAGTAGTTATGTGTTAATGGCGTATTTTGAAAAGATGCCTTGCACACCTAAAGCCCTGATAATAAGGCTTTTCAAGATCTAACTATAACGGCAACTTTAACGGCAACATCGAAGACTACAAACATCCGAGGCACTCTCCAAATAACAGAATAAACCCTCTCGTTTGCCGCAAACGACACTGGAAATCTTCTAGATATCCTTGTCGTTGTTTTTAAAGCCAGAGGTAAAAGAAAAAGATTAGGCTTTTTTTAAAGCGACTCCTCTTGATGATCCTATGCGGCAATCAGAAAACAATGTGACCTCTGGACTAGCACACTGCAGCTCAGTGTGGGAATGCCAATTTATATCAGCATTTTAAAGTTAAAGTAGGTGGAAAGTCTAAAAATAGTATGTTGTAGAAGAGAACCTCGCCTCTCATGCGCTTTGAACACGGATCTGCCTCGTTGTTTTATACGAGAAACAAGAGTTCCACGACCTCATACGATCAGATGATGTTAACATTTACAACTAACGAATTGTAATTTTTTCTAAATGATTATCCAAATACGATACTCAATTGATCCCTTCATCATATTCACCACTCAATGACAGTCTTATCGTAGCAAAGAAAGGTGTCGTAACATTTCCTCATATATTTTATGCAAATGCGTCCTATTTTGAATGAGTTTTGTTTAATGATGTGAACCTTCAAATACGATAAGTTTTAAATTTCCGGCAGTTACCTTTATAAAATGAATATAGATTTCCTCATTAATTAAACATGGAAACTTTATTCGCAAAATCATGCCCGAAGGCTGATTGCTTTTACAATCAAGTATAATACTCATTGCAATACAGTAACAGGAGACAGGTAACAACTGTCTGGAAAAAACTTCTACTTCTACTACTACGCTAGCTATTTTGGGGTTCGACTTCTTCTTTGAAGGCAATGGATAATGAAAAGTCCCACATTCTGCATAATTAGTGGTTTTTGTGATCTTAGTAGAAATGCAGTTTTTGGTGATCTTCTAAATGAGAAAGGATGGAGAAATTGTTGTAAATGTCTGAAATAATGTTGCTTTCGGTCTCATAGTGAGGACACTGGCTAACAAAATGTATTTCATTTTCCACTGCATTCATTGTACAATATTTACATAATCTCTCGTGCACAGGTAGTTTTCTATAGCAGCCTTTTTCTATCTCTAGTGGATGCGCACTTATTCTAATCTTACACATGGCAGCTCGCTCGTCAAATTCATTGTGGTATAGGTATTTTTCCATAGAGTAGTCGGATTTGAGGGTCTTGTAGAATCTTATCTTGCCGTTATCTACAGACAATTGGTGACAGAACGTTTGAACATACATATTAGTTAGTCTTCTCTTCAACAATGTACATATACTCTTGTTATCTTAAATACACGCCATTTAAGTATCAGAGAGTTCTCGTGGCTGTCTGTCCTGCATTTGATTGGCAGGCATTTGTGTCTGCTGGTTCAGTTCCTTTAAGCCTCGGTCACAACCCGCCATGCGTGCTTTTTGTCCGTACGTTTTTTGGGAGGCTACGTCTGCTACGTTTTTTCTGAAAACGTGGGGAAGGAGTGGCGTCGACGCACGTCACTCGCATGGTTGCGCAAGGTGTAAGAGTGGGGTCTGCACGCCACGTCTGGCCGTGAGCGGTTGCGTGCATCGTTCGTTGCGCAAGTGGTAAGTGAGTTGTACGTGCTTACAACGTCTGTGTGATTGCAACTTTACCGTAAGGAAGCCGTACTCACACGTGCTTCTTACCTACGGGTCGTACGGGGCACGCGCGTCATCCGTACTCGCATGCACGCACGGGTGGTGAATCCACAGACCGCACGTAGAAAAAGTTTTACATGTACTTAGAGTTCTACGGCGTGTCTGCGTGCTCCAAAATCCGTAGGATTCCGTACCGAGGTAGTACTCACCCCGCACGTTTTTTGCACGTAGACAGCACGCAGAAGCACGTACGGCGGGTTGTGACCGAGGCTTTAGTATGTGGAAACTCACTTTACTCGTATACGTAGCTTCTAAATAGCTTCAGTGTGGTCTAATCTATCGAAGGCTTTAGTAACGTATATATAACCATTGTGTAGCTTCATGTGCACAGTGAACCAGTTACACCTAGCTTCAGTGCAGTGAACCAGTAACACCTAGCTTCAGTGCACAGCGCACCAGTAACGCCTAGCTCCAGTGCACAGTGAACCAGTAACACCTAGCTTCAGTGCACTGTGAACCAGTTACACCTAGCTTTAGTGCACAGTGAACCAGTTACACCTAGCTTCAGTGCACAGTGAACCAGTAACACCTAGCTTCTTTTGAGTGCACAGTGAACCAGTTACACCTAGCTTCAGTGCACAGTGAACCAGTAACACCTAGCTTCTTTTGACTGCACAGTGAACCAGTTACACCTAGCTTCAGTACACAGTGAGCCAGTAACGCCTAGCTTCTTTTGACTGCACGAGTGAACCAGTTACACCTAGCTTCAGTACACAGTGAGCCAGTAACGCCTAGCTTCTTTTGAGCGCACAGTGAACCAGTAACACCTAAATTCTTTTGAGTGCACAGTGAACCAGTAACACCTAGCTTCTTTTGACTGCACAGTGAACCAGTTACACCTAGCTTCAGTACACAGTGAGCCAGTAACGCCTAGCTTCTTTTGAGCGCACAGTGAACCAGTAACACCTAACTTCTTTTTGAGTGCACATGAACCAGTTACACCTAGCTCTTTTGAGTGCACAGTGAACCAGTTACACCTAGCTTCAGTGCACAGTGAACCAGTAACACCTAGCTTCTTTTGAGTGCACAGTGAACCAGTTACACCTAGCTTCAGTGCACAGCGAACCAATAACACCTATACCTTCTTTTGAGTGCATAGTGAACCAGTAACACCTAGCTTCAGTGCACAGTGAACCAGTAACACCTAGCTTCTTTGCACTGTGAACCAGTAACACCTTGCTTCAGTGCACAGTGAACCAGTAACACCTAGTTTCTTTGCACTGTGAACCAGTAACACATAGCTTCTTTGCACAGTAAACCAGTACCCCTAGCTTCAGTGCACAGTGAACCAGTACATCTAGCTTCAGTACACAGTGAACCAGTAACACCTAGCTTCTTTTGAGTGCACAGTGAACCAGTTACACCTAGCTTCAGTGCACAGCGAACCAGTAACACCTAGCTTCTTTTGAGTGCATAGTGAACCAGTAACACCTAGCTTCAGTGCACAGTGAACCAGTAACACCTAGCTTCTTTGCATTGTGAACCAGTAACACCTAGCTTCAGTGCACAGTGAACCAGTAACACCTAGCTTCAGTGCACAGTGAACCAGTAACACCTAGCTTCTTTGCACTGTGAACCAGTAACACATAGCTTCTTTGCACAGTGAACCAGTACCCCTAGCTTCAGTGCACAGTGAACCAGTAACACCTAGCTTCAGTGCACACTGCACTGTGAACCAGTCTTTCCTGGTGAAGATTGCAGTTATCTGTGCAGATTAAGACCGGCTGGTCTGCCAACAGTCGACCTCACCACCGTATACTGCAGCTACGTTAGACCGCTGCTCGAGTACGCAGCCCCGGTTTGGAACGCCGCAATTAACAACAGACAAATAATCAGACTTGAACACGTCCGGGAACGTGCCTACATGATTATGTTGGGTCGACAGTAAACATCATATCCGGAAGCCTTGTGATTATTGAAACTGCAATCTCTTTCTGACCGCAGAAGCAACCTCTACCTGACCTTCGCACAAAAAAGTAAGACAGTCGCCCCGCTTCTGTAGCTGGCTTCCTCCGACCCGGGGAGAACAGCACGGCCGGCGGCTAAAGCCTCGGTCACAACCCGCCGTACGTGTTTTTTTGTCCGTACGTTTTTTGGGAGGCTACGTCTGCTACGTTTTTTTTTTTTCTGAAAACGTGAGGAAGGAGTGGCGTCGACGCACGTCACTCGCACGTCACCCGCACGGTTTCGCAAGGTGTAAGAGTGTGGTCTGCACGCCACGTCTGGCCGTGAGCGTTTGCGTGCATCGTACGTTGCGAAAGTGGTAAGTGAGTTGTACTTACAACGTACGATCTCTGTGCGATTGCAACTTTACAGTAAGGAGGCCGTACTCACACGTGCGTCTTCCGTACGGGGCACGCGCGTCGCCCGTACTCGCACGCACGGGTGGTGAATCCGTAGACCGCACGCAGAAAAAGTTTTACATGCACTTAAAGTTCTAAGGAGTGTCTGCGTGCTCCCAAATCCGTAAGATTCCGCACGGAGGTGGTACTAACCACGCACGGTTCCCCTACGTTTTTCCACGATTTTGCACGTAGACAGCACGCAGAAGAGCGTACGGCGGGTTGTGACCGTAGCTTTAAGGAACTTACTTTAGTACTCCCAGGCCAGAGGGACAGGAATATACATCACGAGTGTAAAACCCCTGCCGGCCAGACTCCTTGTGGGTCTATAGAACTGATCAGTTACCACCGCTGGACACTAATCTTGTCATGATTCCGCACTGAGACCGCTCTTTTGTGTCCACCGTTACTTCAACTAGTAAATACGGCAACACTGTTTAATCTTACTTACTTGTTGTAATAATTGTGTTGGTTTTACTCTAGTTGAATTTTTATTGTAAAGCTCAGCGCAATTCAGCCGTGGCTGCAAGGCCGATCTACTGTGTTTAACAATAAACCAATCACTACTACACCGACGGTCATCGAAACGTCAGCTTACACAAGTGGTTGTGAATAAAGAACTTTTATATTCAATCATTCACCAGCCTGATGAAATTATTTACGGATATAACCAGGTAACATCCATACTGTTGCGAGCCCAGTGATGTACTTATATCTTCTAAAGCTCATTAGAAACGAAGGACTCTGTGACCTTGGTGAGTTGAAAAAAGAGAATCTGGTCTTAGTTTTTCAGTCGAAGGGGGAATAACGTTGCTCGCTGAAGTCACTGTGGCTTCTTTCCTGACCTGTTGGACGTGATCTTCCTTAACGGATGCATGAGCGATGTATGTGACCTGACTACTCATTCCTATTAAATGCAAATTCTTTCAATATCCTTGCGCCCGCCCGGTCTGGCCCAGACGCTGCCGACTTTCAGTTGGCCCAGCCTGCAGGTTGCAGGTCTCTCTCCATACGTCTACGTCTCGTGCGCATGACTGCACTGGTCTGCATGTTGGTAACAGGTCGGAATCCCGTGGGGTATTTCCTAAACCACTGCAAACTATTTGTTAATGTGGTTTTAGATGAAAATATTGTCTGCCTTGTAAGATCGTGGCCAGGTAAACGTTCTGAATGCTGTTTGATTAAACTTTGTTTTCCAAGTATATCCAACAAGCAGTATTGTGTTGTGTTGCCCTCTGTCATCGACGAATCGTGGTTTGGTTTACCATTGTACATACCTGTTTGGTTAATAAAATCTATATCAGCCTGCATGTATAATGTGATGGCCGTGTTGGCACAGGGTAGAGATATGTGCACGTCACCGAGACGACTCCGGTACGTTGCACTTTGTAAATCTCTGTTTCCTTGCAGTTTTCGGTTTCACATAAGACTGGCGTGATCGTGCACAAGTTCAGTGGGCTGGGGAATTTGTAGTAATGCCTGTCACGATTTGTAATAATCGGGTCTAGCATTGCCTGTCCTCTCGGCGGTTCTTAGATGACCTGGGATGTATTGTCGTCGTTGTAGAGTTGACTCTAGGTGGTTGGAATCAGCAAGCAGAATCATTCAAGCCTCAAGGTTGCGTGTACTAAGGAAGGTCGTACAAGAGCTGTTCATAGTGAGATGAAATTGATCCGAACGTCTCTAGTAAATAAGTTGGACGAATTGTAGTCCGTTGTACTGAGTAACGTCATTATGGCACCAAAATGTAACTTTAATAGTGCACCATCATCAGAAACCTTGATAGCCGTACGATATACCGTTCACGAGTTATGCGGGGCTGGGGGACCGAGATGAACGTAAAGCCTCGGTCACAACCGGCCGTACGTGCTTTTTGTCCGTACGTTTTTTTTTTTTTGTAGGCTACGTCTGCTACGTTTTTTTTCTGAAAACGTGGGGAAGGAGTAACATCGACGCACGTCACTCGCACGTCACTCGCACGGTTGCGCAAGGTGTAAGAGTGTGGTCTGGCCGTGAGCGGTTGCGTGCATCGTACGTTGCGCAAGTGGTAAGTGAGTTGTACGTGCTTACAACGTAAGGAGGTCGTACTCACACGTGCTTCTTCCGTACGGTACGTACGGGGCACGCGCGTCGCTCGTACTCGCACGCACGGGTGGTGAATCCGCAGACCGCACGTAGAAAACAAATTTACATGCACTTAAAGTTCTACGGCGTGTCTGCGTGTTCCCAAATCCGTAGGATTCCGTACGGAGATGGTACTCACCGCGCACGGATGCTTCGTTTGCCCACGGTTTTGCACGTAGAAAGCACGTAGAAGCACGTACAGCGGGTTGTGACCGAGGCTTAAATATGGGAAGGCCTTAAACAGGCCTCTGACTGACAGTAACAGATGTTATCATATGTATAAGACACACATAAATTCACAGCAAACAGCTCGGCCGGCCGAGGGAGTACGTCACTCGCACGGTTGCGCAAGGTGTACGTACGTGGTCTGCACGACACGCCTGGCCGTCAGCGGTTGCGTGCATCATACGTTGCGCAAGTGGTAAGTGAGTTGTACGTGCTTACAACGTACGATCTCTGTGCGATTGCCACGTTGCCGCGTACCGGCCGTACCTACACGTGCGGCGTACGCACGGTTTCCTTACTCACTCGCACGTTGTAAGTGCGTGCACCTCCTGTTAACTTCATCATCACTGGCCGCCCTGGTGTCTTCCGCGGCCCGTTTCTTTGGGTCTTGTCTGGTAGTCTTCTTCTGAGCCTTCCTGGGCATCTTGGAGACGAGTTGGCAGTCGCCCGTCAAGTCATCTTTATATACTGTAGAAATTAGGTGCGTTGCACGTGCGTTGCACGTGCGGAGCACCTGGTATGGTGCACGTGTGTTCTGCATGGTCATTGAGCAGGTCAACTGGGAAGTGAGGAGTAAGCACGGATGACGCAAGCACCGTGCGTGGCACGCACGTGCTTCGTGCGCTGTCCGTACAGCAATTGCACGTGAGAATAGTAAAGTTAGACTCACGGAGTCCGTACGTTGCACGCTCATAGGCTGTACGGGGCACGCGCGTCGCACGTACTCGCACGCACGGGTGGTGAATCCGCAGACCGCACGCGTGTCTGCGTGCTGCCAAATCCGTAGGATTCCGTACGGAGGTGGTACTCACCACGCACGGATGCCCTACGATTGCCCACGTTTTTGCACGTAGACAGCACGCAGAAGCACGTATGGCGGGTTGTGACCGTCTCTTAAGAGTAAGGGTGTGTTTTGGTGCGTGTATAAATTTGAGTGTGCGTGTTGGTGTGTTAGTGTGAGGGTGTGTTTTAGTGCGTGTATAAATTTGAGTGTGCGTGTCGGTGTCTTAGTGTGAGGGTGTGTTTTGGTGCGTGTATAAATTTGAGTGTGCGTGTCGGTGTGTTAGTGTGAGGGTGTGTTTTGGTGCGTGTATAAATTTGAGTGTGCGTGTCGGTGCGTTAGTGTGAGGGTGTGTTTTGGTGCGTGTATAAATTTGAGTGTGCGTGTTGGTGAGCCGTAGGCGTGTAGACCTGTATCGGTGCGTGTAAATATTTCAGGGTGCGTGTCGGTGCGTAAGTTGGATGCTGTTGTTGGAGAGTGTATAAATTTGTTGTGTGTGTGTGTGTGTGTGTGTGTGTGTGTGTGTGTGTGTGTGTGTTTGTGTGTTTGTGTGTGTGTGTTGGTGCATTATATTACCTAAGAGTGTGCCCAACAGGAAAAAGGTTCTAACTGGAGTTCCACGATCTCATACCTTCGCCAAATGATGTTAGCCTTAGACCTTGACGAATTTTGATGATTTGCATTAATTATGCAAATTAGGCATTAATTTGCATAAACACTACCTGCCAACGTTCTTCTTCACAATTACACATGCCAGATGTTTGAATAATCATATCATGGAAGGTAGCAGATTTATAGCATTTCCTCAGTAATTATGCTAATTAGCTGCTGATTTGCATAACTATCATTTTCATATGTCAAGCATTCTTTCAGGTACCCACATACCAAAAATCATGATGTTCCGTCAATCGGTTCTTGAGTTATCCTCTTTCGAATATTTTTCAACGAATGCTTCCTGCAGTTTAAGAACAAGCCGCTAGGGGGTCCAAACCCATGTCATTTCTTCCCTAGCCAAAGAGCTACTTAACATTCAAATTTAGTGACCCTACCATGTCCAGATCACGAGATATCAAAACCGGAAATTCAGCTACAGTACCATGACAAGCCGCCAGGGGATCCAAAATCTAATCAGTTCCAGTTCCCATCAAGACCTACCTAACTACCAAATATAAAGACAATCCATCTTAGCCTTCTTGGGTTATCGTGTTCACACACACACACACACACACACACACACAGACACACAGACACACGAACGCCAACGAAAACATAACCTTCCTGGCGAAGGTAATAATAACGGTTTGTATTCAATAGTCAGGAATTTATTTCGGGCATTAGAAATTTTACAGCTAGGAAATTTGAATCACGTCAAGAGTCCACCAGTGCCCCAGCACGTCAGTTCACTCAATCACAAGACATGACTTTCCTATCTACATGGGAGTTCGAGGGCAAACATCAGCCACACTTGAGGCCTCTTATGACGAAACTATTGACGGTCTTTTTTTAACTGCATTTTCCCCAATTTAACCCCGGGTCGGCTCGCTTTTGAAAGCTAATTGAACACTTGGTTGAGAGTGTAACTTGCGTTAAGGTAGCAGGAAGTAACGATATCATCACTTTTAAGCTTGCCCTTTATCAAATTTATCCTAATTCTACAAACGAAAAAGAAACTAATTACTGTAAATACTTTATGCACAATAATGCTGTGAATGATTTTTAAAAATGCCATCAATTTAGAATTACGGGTAATTAGGTGCAAAACGTATTTTTCACCTGTGTGTCGGCATAATTATCTAATAGCAGGAATTTAGAATAAAAGAAAAAAAAAGGATTTTTAATTTTATTCCTAGTCGACGAAGAATACATTAATCTGGGATTTTTGGGGTCATTCACAAATTTTTACTCCCAAAATTATGTCTTGTAACCCGATACTTTGCCGAACGCGCCTAGTAACAGGAACAGGAAAGAACACCTTAGCAAACCTACCGCCGTGAATGGCATGAGAATGTCGATGTTGTCTGCTTCATATCAAGCGTTTTAATACGGAGCCTATATGAAACAACAGGAACTAGATCGAAAATACCTTGCTGGGTATCTAATGCAAGGAAACTGTTAGACGAATCACGCTTTGCCTACCTGTACATATACGGTCACTTAAACTCGCCGTCTCATCTAAATGAAATAAAACAAAGATATTTCCCGGGACGCGATGTGCCGTGAGGCAGTAGTAGTAGTAGTAGTAGTAGTAGTAGTAGTAGTAGTAGTAGTAGAAAAATATCTTTATACAAAAATTAAATTCAGATTTACAAGCAAAAGGACGAAGAGAAAATCAAGGCAACACACTAAGAACATGCAAACCATTCAAAGAGATTTATGAAAGACAAACATGTTTAAACATTGCAAACTTGGAATATCGCAGAGCCATGTGTAAACTTCGTATCAGTGACCTTCCTTTACGTATCAGGCAGAGCCGTTCCTCTCTAAAAGATAGAACATGCGAATTCTGTAATCATGTATATGTTGAAAACGAGACACATTTTTTCTTGATTGCACCATATATGAAGATGAAAACTGAGCGCTTTCTGAGACTTTGTACGAAAATGTCAAAGCAGGACACTAGCTACACTTTTTGAAAATACGTCTTCAAGGCTTTTGTAGCAACATGTATTTAAATGTCAGTTTGGCGCCACATTCTCTGTTAAACCCCCATTCCACTAGGAGGGCGCCCTCACCGCGCTCTCTCTGCGACCTGAGATTGCCCGGAGCGCGGAGAGAGCGCCCGGAGATCGTGTTTGAACCGGCAAATACCGCCGCCGTGAGAGTCCCGAGCACGGCGACCCAACAGCGAGCGTTGAGAGAGCGCCATGAGAGCGCACAAAGGTCTACACAGTAATTTATGGAGACCTCGGCGATTTCTCCGCGCTCTGGCCTTACTCAATAGTCTTTACACTCACTTCGGGAATACCGCAACATAGATTTGTGGCATTTTACACATCCTGTATCAATTTTCAATACTATGCAAGGTTCCTAAAGGCCTTTGTTGTCTCTGGAAGAGGTATTCAATTACAATGGGTTACTGGGTTTCACTACGCCTCTCTGTGCAATACAAAACTTTTATCAAAATACCAAAACACTTGCGTAACTCGATACTCGCTAATTATAGTGTCAGTGTGACGTCGGTATGGGAACAGGGACAATTGTTAACTATCTGCCATGATCGTCATGTTTGTTTTATCCAACCAAACATCACGATAAATCAGCCCTAATACAAACATTGATGGCACGACGTGTCAGCACATCTGATTGGCCATCTATTGAGAGGGAGTCATTTGTTTGGCGGCCCAGCAAACACCTTTTGTTGTTCTTCTAGTCAG
>NW_017804154.1:154002-156436 GCF_001625305.1 Branchiostoma belcheri | reverse complement strand
TTGTCAACAGTGATGACGTGAATTCACTTGGATCACAAACATGTTTTTTTAGCAGAGAATGAAATGGTGTTATGGTCCTCACATCTTTACCTTTCAGACAGTAATATTCCAATACTAAATAAGTAGTTTGTATCTGCGGGACATAGAATGTTGTTTTATCTTAACTTCTGCTTTTCTGTTAACTGATTTTTCATCTGAATATATAGGAAAACAAAATTTCACATTACTCCATGTTTGACCTACTCTAGATTTTACTTAGCTAAAACTATACCCTAAAGATTGCGTCTGTTTGTCCGCTAATGATGCTGAATAGTCTCACAAAACCAACAAAAAAGTCATTGAAGGTAAATAAACGGGATCCTTGAGCGATACAGATTGATAGGTTCATTGTACCCTTACGAGCTTTAGGATTGGATTAGAATATTTCATTTACTATCATTATTAATACAGCTGTCTGCAAAGTAAGGTTTAGTCACGTAGAAGTGGCCAGGAGTTTGCCGTCTTGAATAGTCCATAGGTTTCCTTCATCTTGCTGTCATGTCAGCTCTTTTACGTAATTAATCTATAGTTGACCGGACAAACTGTTTGGTAGGCTCAACAAACGTACCGGTTAATTTTAGACTTGTCGTCAATGCTACATCAGTTTAAACTTGTCGTTTTGTGTGTTTTACTGAGTGCCTTGTTGTAGATCAAAGTCATACCACGGCTAGAACTAGAGCAGATATCAGTGTTGACGTTTCCTTTATGCCGTCGTTTGTTTCAGGAAGAACTGCAGCAAATGCACCTTCATGATCATGATAACTCATAAAGATATTATAGCAACTGTCGACAGGTGACATCGAGATTTCTTCCTCATTGTCCATATTGTAGTGCCTACTTCACCTGGTTATGTTACCGAAGTACTGTTTTGTTTGTTTGTTTGTTTGTTTGTTTGTTTGTTTGTAATTCGTGATTTCAATCTTGTCTGTTTGTTACGTGATTATGAGTCACCATCTATAACGGTGACCCGAGAAGAAGAAGAAGAAGACCATCTATAAACGTGATTTCTAAACTTCGCGACCCTTCCACGTAGGGAATTATTTTCTATTGCTTTATTATTGCCCTATAGACGGGGGAGACTTGCACTAGAACCCCAAACTTGGTCACTTTTCCAAACATATATATCTGGCAACAACTTTATATAGAAAATCTTGAAAATCTTCTGAAGCTCTGTCGTTATAAACAAGGAGCTTTCATAAACGATGCCAATATAAGTGAGTCATTTTCATAATTTTGGGTATTTCGAAAAGTTTTTGTCGGCAGTTGTAATTTTGGTTTAAACATGGAGGTTTTTTCTACTTCCATGGTTTAAACAAAAAAGCTTTCAGATTTTCAAATATGCCTTCCAACATCAATAACATAATGATGTAATTTCATTACAAATTCAATTGGGGGATTTGGTGACGTCATTGGTCAACACCTAGGATTGCGAACAGTACCGTTCGCTCAGGTGTAACCAGGATATTTTCACTTAACTTTCATGAATACTTTTCATTACTTACATAACATTATTAGTCCATTCGCATTGTATTTCTAGCATGTATGTTTCATCATCATGTATGTTTAGAAAGCGGATTTTTAAAAAAGTTGCTGAATCATTTTGTACTCTGTATCCAAAATAGATCGCCCCCCCCACGGATATAAGAGGTCAAAATCCAACTTTATTACGCAACAATTGTAACAGGTACAATGTATGGCAAGCTCTTCAGAGTTACTACATGTCTGATATCTACTCTAGCGTCTTCAGTAATGCTGTTTCATAAACGTGATATATTATAAATGGAACATGCCTTAAATGATAATATGCAAGAATTCTACAGTTATTCAAGAGTTGCGATCTAGATAAGATGGTGGCTAGATTTGATATATGACGTCATTTTTTGAGACGTCATTTTGACGACGTTGTTTGGCAACATGTCTTAGTAATAGTAGATTGTTTTAAAAATTTTATCATACACTCTTTTTATTAGCTTGTTTTGATACCTTTTTTTTAAAGGAACAGCCTGGATGTTTTACCCCGATAAAATCACATACATGTCATAATAAATCAACATTACACCATAATTGTTTTAATTGATTTATAGTAGTACATTATCGTATGGAAATTTAGTGGTTTAAAGCCCCAATTCCTGGTCACAGGATCACAAAAAAAGTGTCCGAACAGGGTTTTTAAAAAACTTGACATAATACCTTCAGGAGATAGAGCTTTGGTAGATTGCTTACTTTCTTTCCTCTTAAAAGATTTTTACTCCGTAGGTTTAGGTAGGTGTCTGGTAGCAGAGGTTCTCTAAGCAGATATTAGGTGGCTGTTGTGCATAATGGTGGCGAGTATCTTTTGGGATTGTGGTTTGCACCTACTGCGATACCTTGTCAAATGAATAATATGTAGTAAATG
>NW_017804154.1:134583-153982 GCF_001625305.1 Branchiostoma belcheri | reverse complement strand
ACTTATCTAGAATCGTAATTGGCTCCTTGTGGTAAGTGTTTAAATGTGCTTCTTGCCAGTGTTTTGTACAGTCCCTCCAATGTTTACCCAAGACAATATATGTACTTCCGTACGATATTTAATGGCAACTTAATGCCGATTGGGAAGGTTATATTGCTTTAATGACTCTGTGAGCGGGGAGGAGACGAAGTGTTGCGGAAACCAGCAGCATCTGCTGCACATTTCTGACATACCCAGGCCTACAGGAGAGGGCCTACATACACGTGACGTTTCCGCTCTAGTTCGTGACGTAGCGGGTGGTCTTGGATCCACGACGTACAGATCTGTTAGCGTTATCCGGACAAATTCATTCTGAAACGGCGTGAAACACCCAAAACCACATCGATGATTTCCGGATCATCAGATCTTGTAAGTTTGGCTTTATTCATTTTTCCGTATCGGTGACTAAATTATCCAGGAAATTGAGTATTCGTATCCACGTTGTCAACAGTGATGACGTGAATTCACTTGGATCACAAACATGTTTTTTAGCAGAGAATGAAATGGTGTTATGGTCCTCACATCTTTACCTTTCAGAAAGTAATATTCCAATACTAAATAAGTAGTTTGTATCTGCGGGACATAGAATGTTGTTTTATCTTAACTTCTGCTTTTCTTTTAACTGATTTTTCATCTGAATAGGAAAACAAAAATTCACATTACTCCATGTTTGACCTACTCTAGATTTTACTAGATGATGCTGAATAGTCTCACAAAACCAACAAAAAAGTCATTGAAGGTAAATAAACGGGATCCTTGAGCGATATAGATTGATAGGTTCATTGTACCCTTACGAGCTTTAGGATTGGATTAGAATATTTCATTTACTATCATTATTAATACAGCTGTCTGCAAAGTAAGGTTTAGTCACGTAGAAGTGGCCAGGAGTTTGCCGTCTTGAATAGTCCATAGGTTTCCTTCATCTTGCTGTCATGTCAGCTCTTTTACGTAATTAATCTATAGTTGACCGGACAAACTGTTTGGTAGGCTCAACAAACGTACCGGTTAATTTTAGACTTGTCGTCAATGCTACATCAGTTTAAACTTGTCGTTTTGTGTGTTTTACTGAGTGCCTTGTTGTAGATCAAAGTCATACCACGGCTAGAACTAGAGCAGATATCAGTGTTGACTTTTCCTTTATGCCGTCGTTTGTTTCAGGAAGAACTGCAGCAAATGCACCTTCATGATCATGATAACTCATAAAGATATTATAGCAACTGTCGACAGGTGACATCGAGATTTCTTCCTCATTGTCCATATTGTAGTGCCTACTTCACCTGGTTATGTTACCGAAGTACTGTTTTGTTTGTTTGTTTGTTTGTTTGTTTGTTTGTTTGTTTGTTTGTAATTCGTGATTTCAATCTTGTCTGTTTGCTACGTGATTATGAGTCACCATCTATAAACGTGATTTCTAAACTTCGCGACCCTTCCACGTCGGGAATTATTTTCTATTGTTTTATTATTGCCCTATTCAGACGGGGGAGACTTGCACTAGAACCCCAAACTTGGTCACTTTTCCAAACATATATATCTGGCAACAACTTTATATAAGTGAGTCATTTTCATAATTTTGGGTATTTCGAAAAGTGTTTGTCGGCAGTTGTAATTTTGGTTTAAACATGGAGGTTTTTTCTACTTCCATGGTTTAAACAAAAAAGCTTTCAGATTTTCAAATATGCCTTCCAACATCAATAACATAATGATGTAATTTCATTACAAATTCAATTGGGGGATTTGGTGACGTCATTGGTCAACACCTAGGATTGCGAACAGTACCGTTCGCTCAGGTGTAACCAGGATATTTTCACTTAACTTTCATGAATACTTTTCATTACTTACATAACATTATTAGTCCATTCGCATTGTATTTCTAGCATGTATGTTTCATCATCATGTATGTTTAGAAAGCGGATTTTTAAAAAAATTGCTGAATCATTTTGTACTCTGTATCCAAAATAGATCGCCCCCCCCACGGATATAAGAGGTCAAAATCCAACTTTTTTACGCAACTGTAACAGGTACAATGTATGGCAAGCTCTTCAGAGTTACTACATATCTGATATCTACTCTAGCGTCTTCAGTAATGCTGTTTCATAAACGTGATATATTATAAATGGAACATGCCTTAAATGATGATATGCAATAATTCTACAGTTATTCTGTCTAGAGTTGCGATCTAGATAAGATGGTGGCTAGATTTGATATATGACGTCATTTTTTGAGACGTCATTTTGACGACGTTGTTTGGCAACATGTCTTAGTAGATAGTTTATCATACACTCTTTTTATTAGCTTGTTTTGATACCTTTATTTTAAAGGAACAGCCTGGATGTTTTACCCCGATAAAATCACATACATGTCATAATAAATCAACATTACACCATAATTGTTTTAATTGATTTATAGCAGTACATAATCGTATGGAAATTTAGTGGTTTAAAGCCCCAGTTCCTGGTCACAGGATCACAAAAAAAGTGTCCGAACAGGGTTTTTAAAAAACTTGACATAATACCTTCAGGAGATAGAGCTTTGGTAGATTGCTTACTTTCTTTCCTCTTAAAAGATTTTTACTCCGTAGGTTTAGGTAGGTGTCTGGTAGCAGAGGTTCTCTAAGCAGATATTAGGTGGCTGTTGTGCATAATGGTGGCGAGTATCTTTTGGGATTGTGGTTTGCACCTACTGCGATACCTTGTCAAATGAATAATATGTAGTAAATGAAAAATATTGTTATGAAAGCTGACTTTGTTCATCTATCTAGATTGTGGTGTTGTTTATTTTATGTAGCCTGTGTTTACACTAGTAAGTCTGCAACTGTTTCCCCAAGGGAGGGCGGCAAACCTCTGGGCAGGTGGCCACCAGGAGCGCGATTTTTTAGTCAGGCTAGATTATTAGACCAGCGATTTAGCCAATTTTACTATACGTTGTTACCAGTTGTTAAGTGATCACACACTGTTTACATACACTATTACTGTTCTCAATCTGCAAAATATAAAACACGGAGAATTGTCGCCTATGGACACGTGTTTTTAGTTAGGTTGAAAATACTGAATCTATTTAACTGACGGTCTCCCAAGGTCCCACATCCATCAGTACATGGAGCTCCCACAGCAGGCATGCTGCACATCATGGTGTAATTATATCTCAGTCTGTACAAGGTTTTTATAATGTTTTTTTTCTCGTCGTCTTTATCGCGCAGAATACTTCCCGGCTTTTCGTGTTTCTTACAAGACTATCTAAACGCAGTCTGTTGAACTTTTAAGCTCTTCTATAGAAAATAGTAACATTATAGAGAGAATCCGTTGAGGCAACAGATAAAACGTGTTGCAAAGCTGCAACCTGCGTAAGTGGTTTAGTAGTATAGACTCGCCTCAGATACTTTCCAAAGCCCCACACAAGCTTGAGTTGGTCTGTAAAGACCACGGGTAGGGTACTGCTGGGTAGCGTGTTTGTCCCGACAGTCGTGTCAGCACCTTTAGAGAAGCAGTGTTCGGTGAGTGACATCGAACTCACCCGTGAGTTAAGTCTCAGTCGCATAGCTCTCCGTCTTTAGGAAAAGCACTACAAAGGACAGAAATACAGGATTAAAGTTCTAGTCTACCAACTGGCAGATCTGTGAGCCGGTTCTTGAAGTTTTAGATGGATGTCCGCCGTGCTGCGTCCGGAAGTCTTAGCTGGTGAGGAGGTATGTGTACAGAATAGTTAATATCGTTGTCAACTTCTCAGCGATGCAATACTCGAATCGTCCTGGGTGTCCCGTCATTTTGAAAGCAGGTCTCTGCAGAGGAGACAACAGGTAGTGTCGGTGCCCGTATTTGGGTACCAGATCATTACATCATTACGATCATTTAATGACGCCTTGGCATTATTGCCCTTAAACAATTTAATTTTTTTGTACTGCCTTCCTTATTCAGAGATCTATTAGGTCATAGTTACAGCATTATTGTTGTGTTCCACGTAGTCTATTCGGCAGTCTGTTCCTCACATGAAGTCTGCCAGGTTCATTGTCACACCTGCTGACCTCCAGTAACCCCTCCCTCGGGCCACGCGAGACAACATGGCTCTAAACGTGCCCAACATCGTCAACATACATGAATAAAACCTACGGGAAAATCGCCATGTGTAGCTATAATGAGAGTTAAAATCAAATTTCCCTTGCCGCTGTGAACAGGACAAGATTGCCAGGCTACCCCTGATCTAAATGCGTTCTTGCCGGTTGTGACAACACCATGCTTACTTAACCCAGATGTCGAGCCCAAAGGTCACATCGCGGTCGGGCAGGCGAAACTACCATTAGATTGACTGGGAGGGTTACAAAAGGTTTGAGCGGAGATTGCCCGGATCTATACTGGCATGAGAAAGCCTCCACTCCGTTCCGTAGCGCTTGTATGTGATCAGGACTTACATTTTAATGGCGGGTTTCCCTGTACTTCTGTCGGCCGGAATCCCGGGAAAGTCCGCCCGTTTGCCATATTGTAAATTGATTACTGTTTAAAGTGGCAAGTTTAAAACCAGATCAATAAAAGGCTTTCATCGAAGCACCAGAAGTTCTTTGAAGATATGACTTCCGTGATGGAGGACGATAATAACAAAGTCTGCATGACCGTTAAAAGCGCTGTGGGAGACGGCTGCAGTAATGGTCTGCTGTGCCGAGTGCAGTGGCTGTGCACCTGTGCATATTAATATGAGACCGGCGAGGAGGCATACAAAACTATGTTCGTGAAATGGAGAGAACGTTTTGTTAAAGTTGCCTGTTGTTAAAGGGTCGATATGGATCTAGATTATGACTATAAAAAGACATATATATATATGTATACATCATTCTACATTAACATGAAAACGATATCAAATATTTGTACTTTACGACCTTGTTTTAATTTTCATTCCCAGTCTTCGATTTCCCATCCGCAATGCTGTACATTTTCGCGGACAGGACAACCCTCCTCCGGTCAGCCAATGAGGATCGGTTAGGGGGAAATTTGCTTCTCCTGAGGTCATACGTCATAGTTTGCGCCCAAAGTGATTAAGGACTTGGATCATTACTTCCGTACATTTCCGTCCGTTACTTTCATTACTATTGTACATGTTTTCAGTTGCGATGGTTTTGGATTGTGTGTGCGGTTGGAAGGATGATGAAATACTAAGATTAATAATATAATTTGATTTAATTCGCTCGGGATACGAGTTATGATTTTTTCTATGCGACACCGTTGTAACATGTGTAGGTAAGTCTAAAGTTTGTTTTTTGTTGTTAATGAGGTAGTGTATGAGCGACAAGGTGGGAGAGAAGAGGTTTCCAACAGT
The DNA here is from genome assembly GCF_001625305.1 of Branchiostoma belcheri. Taxonomy (NCBI): domain Eukaryota; kingdom Metazoa; phylum Chordata; class Leptocardii; order Amphioxiformes; family Branchiostomatidae; genus Branchiostoma; species Branchiostoma belcheri. The sequence continues at coordinate 148,642 of NW_017804154.1, read as the reverse complement.
ATCAGTAGAGAGAATAGATAGTTATAAATTCACATCGGGAATTGTGTTGGATGTAGTGGAGGGATGAATGTTGGCATGGTTTGTTGTTATTGTACAGGGAGGGCCGTTTGTCCAAGTGTTGTTTTATTAACCAGATGTATTTGACACACACTTGAAGTTTGAAATTTACGATTTCTTGTTGAATCTTGTTTATGTTCATTATTAGACCTCACATCAATGTGAAGGGATGTCTGGGTTGATTTGTGGATTAAGTTAATCTTTTCTGGCTGTTCCTATTCATCTTTTCTTGCCTTGTTCTCAATGTGTCTGACTTTACCTCTCCTCCTCTACATTGTCTCCCTCTCTTTCTTTCAGAAACAGGAACAAAAAAGAGGCATGATAATCTCAGCAAAACCATAATAGTATGAGCTATGTTCACGGCTGGCAGGCATAAGTGGCAAGTGCATTACTGTCACGCCGTTGACTGGGCACATGTATGTTAACGAACCGTGGCTTATGAACGCCGGAAAAGAAGCACATCAAAATCCATACAGAAGACAAGGAGATTATAATCGGTGGTGCTTGTCTTATCTAATGACATTGATTCGTTGCACATCCATTCCACGCACATCAGCCCCTGTGTGTTTTCTCCCAGACGGTTTTTCCGCCTGTGGACTCTGACATGCCGTCGTCAAATATTCTCACGGCGTCTCCCACGAGGATATGCCATATAATTCAGTACTCGACTTGGTAATTTAATGGCAAGGTTGGCATGAGCAAATCTTGAAGACTACATGACAAAATAAACATTTTCTTCTTCTCTCCCACAGCCAACTGTACAGCTGCCTGGTCCGTGAGCGGCTGAGACTTCTATCGGAGCTGGGGTCTGCACGAAACGGTTACTAAACAAAACGCCGTCGCCGCTACTCAAACTGCAAGGGAGGACGATTTGTGGTTGAGCGGTAACACGACACCGCCCAGCCCGGGCCTGCTGCCGCACAGTTCCCCCGGAAAGAAACTCTCACAGACCCTCAGCCGCTCCAAAAACCACTTTAAATAGCTCTTAACTTCACTTCGGGCGACAGGCCATAAACAACAAGCGATCTTATCGGGACGTATTTCGGAGTGCGTTAACAACTGTAGAGGGACCAGGATATCCTGACCTGAACTTTTGGCCATTAGCAGGATAGAAGCGACCGACAGCATGTGGGGGGGACGGCGTGGTGTGGCGACTCTTCTCATTTTTACGGTCCTCTTAATACAGGTACGTGTTACCCTGTATTCTAGCTGAATATTTACCTCATGATGATAGAACCACAACCTCTATCGCAAGAGGGCATCAACACCTATAGAGTTGGATTATCACGGTATTGTTTGGGAATGGGCAGCACCAGTGGTGTATTAACACAGCAGGCTAGTGTTTGTGTGTACATGTAGTGTTGGGTTACATCTAGGTTAATAGGTTCCGAAGCAAGGTCTGCTCTGAACGATGAGGAAATTGGTTAAATAGCAGTCACAATCTGCCTGTCCATCCAGCTTGTACATGTTTCAAGTTTCCATGTTCAAGTGTTTTGTTTGCTGCTATTGTTGTTGTTACCTTTGCCTGAGAGGTAATGTTTTTAGCGTGTGTAACGGTGCCTGTGGTTTAGCGCTATAGCCGCAGCATATGTTCCCCTCTATATCTCACTTTTCTACCCTTTGTTTGCCGCCTTTACGATTGGCGGATTATGAATGTTCTCACTGATTATTCAAAGAAAATCATCGCTTGCATTAATCATATCAGTTGATTCAATACTCCATTCAATGACAGTCTTATCTTAACAAAGAAGGTTATTCTAACTTCCCTCGTACCTATTAATAACTGATAAAGAAAGGAACATCGACAGTTATCACGATCGTCTCCGCCTTTCAGTGCTTGTCACCAAGGCTGGTCGTTAATATGGGAATTTCGATAGATGAAATGAAGACGTTAATTGCATAATGAAGGCGAAAATGCTATAATACTAAAGTGGTAACTGACAGGAATGTTATACTTGCAGCGTTTGTAAAGGCGAATATTATCAATATAACTCATGCATATCACGGCCTCGTTTGCACAAAAGGCGCACAAAAGGTTTCAACCTTGTCCTTGGGAGAACGTGTGACGTGTGATAAAATCTATGCAAATGAGGACTTATCAGCATAAATAATGAGAAACCGCTAATGCCTTTTTGGTGAAGGTCTGTTGTCGTGGAAAACTCTTGTTGCTTTTTTTGCTTAGATAGCTGGATGTGGTGTATTTTCAATCCGGGCCTGCAGCGCGCATTTTCTTAGGAATGATATTTTAGTGACTGGATATAACGAGATATGGCCTGTATATGCTCACATTTACCATGTATACCAAAATATCAATTTAATAACCAAAAAATATCAATCTAATGACCAAATTATATAACTCATAATTTTCATCTATCCAAAAATATCAATATAATGATTCAATCTGACTGATGAAGGTTGAAATTTCAAATTTTAACGCCGAGAGGTGATAGTGCTGGTGTCACATCCTTTAAGTGCGCGGCCTACGCATGGAGTGCGAGGACTCCACATCACTTACTCGCTGTGTTTCCAAACTACAGACGCTCTAGTCTTGCAATATCCTATACTTGACGCTAGATTGAGTTATTTTAGGCTTTGCAAATAGATTAGGACGACTTGAAACCAGACCAGATTCTACTAAATTGAAATTGGAGATATCAAACAGCGGATGGTCCGGAAACAGCGGGACTGGTTGCTATTCCATGTTCACTCCTAGAATTATTCTAAGACTAGCGAAGTTAAACCTATTAGGCTTTTTTGGCTGCTATCTCCGGTTTCTGGACATGAGCAGCATGTAAACGGTTAGGCAGAGTCTTGAGTAGATAAACATGTCAGTAAAGGTTCTGTGTTGCCTCTCGTTGCAGAGGCATGTGTGGGGGCCCGCAAGCCCTTTTCCGTAGAGCGTAATCGGCCATTTTAATTCTACGTAGAGCGTAGACGGACCGCTCTTCGCATTTTGCGCAGAGCGTATCTGCTGTTTTAATTCTACGTAATGCGTTGTAGCCACTTGGAATTTATCGTAAAGCGTAATCGAGAAGTTTCCGAATTCAGAGTAGAGCGTTGTCGGGACCCCCCCCCCTTGCAGGCCCTCTCTCTGAGAGAGTCAGACTGAAGTTCATGTTGCCCAGCTGTGCGTGGCGTTTGTCATCACTGTGGGGTCAAGTGTTCTGGGTGTGCTACACCACCGGAAGCGTGCGGCAAGGGGAGGGGTTCTGTAGCAGGCAGTGCGGGTCATTAACGTGAGGGGTCCAGGCCTTGCCGGCCAGCAGCCGTACACACCGGCAAAGAGTACAGTGTCAGAGCAAAGGTTGAACTATGGTACTACAGAAACCATAGCTGTCTACGTGCTGTTTGTGTGTGTTTGTGTTGTATTTGGTATCATTTATGGTACCATTACCAAAGACATAATGCTACAAACAGAACGCGTTACGTGTCACGGTGGAATGGGCAGAGTTACACACGTACGTGTTCTTTACGAAGAGAATGGATTTTTTCTACAACAGACAGAAAATATTAGATTCTGTTTGATTCATTAAACCGTATAAAGGTATATGAAGCCAGGACTGTCCAACTAGCCACGGGCTAGCTCTCATTACTGGACAATAAACAATTAACAATAGGAAATAAGAACAATTATAATTCAGGAACAGAATTTTTCTGGTTTATTTTCTGTCTTAGTCTATTTCCTTTCGATTGCGTGCACTGTTGATTATTGTTGACTTCTTTGTGTATATTTCAGCGTGCATAAAATTCACACATACTGACACACTAACACACATACGAAAGCATACTCATACATTCCCCCAAACACACGCACTCACACAAACTCACATAGGGACAGACACGCATTACACACACACCGTGACAGTCATACAAATACGCATACACGAAAGCAAACACAAACACACATGCACCCTCAAAGATATACTGATAAACGCCCAAACATAAACACACAAAAACAACGCACATTCATGCATGCCAATTGGATTATTACTATTTCCAATAGGTCTAAGAGACCAGTTTATGGCCGTTTTCCTGTCCCCTGCCATGTATAACGTACCGTGCAATACTAGTATGTACCCATGCTGACAGTCTGTGAAGTCAGTGCCAATCAGACGGTCTAAAGTCCAGTATGTTTCAGTATTAACTGAGAAAAACACGGCTTAAGATATCAACAGCTATTATAAGGCAAACCTCGGTAGTGTAGGATGTTGGGAAATACTCATTTAAAGGCGAGTTATTTATAACTGTGCAGTGAAATAGATATCCTTGCCCTATATACACGAATAAACACGTACATGTGACATAGTATCGGGTTGGGTCACAAACCCAGCACCGCCCCGTCCGCTGAAAACTGGGACACGTCACTGATGAGAAGAAGGGTGAGAATCAGTCTGCTCCCGATGAGCGCGTGTGCAAAAATACACATTACATGTAATAAACAATTATGAACACTACTGCATACGCATGCTTTTTTAACACTCAAAGTACCCATTGACGAGAAAATAATGAACTTTTGTAGCCTAGCCTTGCTAACAACGTAACAGTGAAACATGAAACTTCTGGACAAAACAAAGTACAGGACCTTCCATGTTACACGCAAATATATGACTTGTTGACTCGTTTTGTTCTCAAAATGTGCTGTTCCTACCAACTGATTAAACCTTAGCACTTAAAAATGTTTTAATAAAACGTATATGTGCTTTGAAATTAGCTCTATATTTGACTTGAGATATCCTTTAAGATCATGTTGTCCTTGCACAATGCACGACAAGTGTTCATGTTTTCCACAACCTACCCCGACCCAACCATGGAGTAGGTCGTAAGCAATGTTGGCTGTGGTCGGCTGTTGTTCGGCTGCAACAGCCGAATGTTTTGAAAGGTTTAAAACATTTAGGTGTGGATGGGAGCTTCGGCCAAGTTTGGCTGGTTATTGGCTGGTGTTCGGGAGTAGGTCCGCAGTCTTTAGGGCTTGTTCGGGGGTCACAATTTAATCAGATTTAAAAGGTAGGTAGACGTGACGTGTCAGACTGTTCCCGAACTTCAGCCGACCTTAGTTGGCTGGCTAGTGTTCGGGAGCAAAGTCTCACGGTATAACCGCGACTTTACTCACACATTCAAAGTGGAAACACACGCATTGCTTGATGCCCTGGCAGCGTTATTCATCGTTCAACTAGTAAATTAAACAACACTATTCTGTGTACCAATACCCATCCATGCCCCTCCATGCACAAATGAAATATATCCACGCGTCAACCACAGCATGCGAGGGAAGCTTAAGGTGGCTTTTGTTTTCTTATCAAATTCTTTCTTACTTTCGTTACTTTCGACGGAAGAACCACGATACGTTGTCCTTCAAAGTTTGGAGACGGTATTATCATAATATAGCTAATTATAACCAACATAGCTTAGTTATAGCTTAGTAATGTAATCCAAAACAGAACAATATTTTGTAAACCATTAAATGCTGTTAAATGCTGCACACAGTTTTGATAACTAAAGATGTACAGCAAAGGACACAAGGTCTTACAATCATCTCTTATGACATTTTGATTTAATTGGCGAATGACTTTTGGTCGCTCATCTGTTGTCAACGGTCCCGTCCTTTAGAAGTAACAGGGCAGTGTGTTCTGCAGTACATTCCACTAGTGTGACGTGTGTTAGACATGCCATGTACGCTGCTGATGCCAAAGGTTCTATAGATGAGTCTGTACACATGCCATGCATTGCTTCACCGGAGAAGAATGACTTTGACATTTCCCTTGTGCCGTCAGGAGATGTTTACATACCGTTAGAGTTCATACCCTTTCAAATGGCACGTAGATGGCGTAGTGTTTACCAACCTGAATATGCATTCAGGGAACCGTGTTCTTCAAAATATGTCTTTGCTTTAATTGGCATGTCGTTAGATACATGCTACAACGTGGGGAAAATAGTAAACAAAACAGACACGCACCAACCCATAGGTTACAAAGTATTGTATGTTTGATTTCACTTTTTACCCTATGAAACGCCTGGAACAAACAGCTTTACAATTAATCATGAGAAATGGGGAGAGCTGCGGCTGTTTGTGGAGCTTTATGTGGAGTAGTCTGCCATGTCCATAGATCTGCACGTAAATTTATTGACAGTTGACGTTTAATTTTTATTTCAATTATACAGGACAACCAAATGCCTAACACCTAACAGTCTTAGAGGATAATGCAGCTGCCAGTAACGTTTACCTGATGACAGACGTAGGCAATGGTAACCCTGCCAGCCGCACGGCCTGCACTGTTACATGGTGTGACAAGTGCGTGGTACGGGGATAAACATTGGTCAACACTGCCGATATTGTTTAAGAGAAAGTGTCGGAAACTGCTGTGTGAATGGTGATCTTTGTCCCTCAGCAATGTCCAGAACACGCAGGGATTCAACATGTCGCACATGATCAAGACTGTATTACATGTCTGTACATATCTGTATTACATGTCTGTACATATCTGTATTACATGTCTGTACATATCTGTATTACATGTCTGTACATATCTGTATTACATGTCTGTACATATCTGTATTACATGTCTGTACATATCTGTATTACATGTCTGTACACATATCTGTATTACAAGTCTGTACATATATCTGTATTACATGTCTAAACATATCTGTATTACATGTCTGTACATATCTGTATTACATGTCTGTACATATCTGTATTGCATGTCTAAACATATCTGTATTACATGTCTGTACATATCTGTACATATATTACATGTCTATACATATCTGCATTACATGCCTGTACATATCTGTATTACATGTCTGTACATATCTGAATTACATGTCTGTACATATCTGTATTGCATGCCTGTGCATGTCTGCATTACCTATCTGTATATATCCATGTTCATATATCTGTTCATGTTTGTATTACGGCGGTTAATATAGGTTTAACCCTATCTAGACGGGAGGGAGTGCCTTAACTTTGATGTCGGGTATCGTCTGAACGGCTTGCCGCTAGAGCCAAGGAACTTTGTGACTTTTCCTGTGTCTGTGTGTGGTGTGTGTGTGTGTGTGTGTCTGTGTGTCTCTGTGTGTGTATGTGTGTATATGTTTCCGCATACTTTTGGTCAGCATAACTTCAGAGCGCCTTTATGGATTGTGATAAAATTTGGTATGTTCATAAGGCAAAGGTCAAGGTCAAATATGGGCCTCCTGGTGGATGACCTTCATACTGCAGCAGAACTTCCGGCTTTTGTATCTTTTGTCCTGAACATGCTATGGTCATGGATTTTTGGTGACAAATAGCTTCTCCTGTCAGGAATAAGTGGTGTGGGCTTTATCCCCCTAGCAGCTTGTTCTGGAAGTGCAGGGGAGTTCCTGGCGAAATGTATTAAAGCAGCTTATAGAAAGATGTATATGAATTAAATGCAAATCATGCAAATGAAGAATCAATTTGCATAATTTTGAAGGAAATTCTGTAGTTACAGTGTTTTACATAATAGTAGTTTATGGCAGGTGGAACATAAACAGATATTGATTATGCAAATGATAACCTAATTTGCATAATGAGGATTTATTAATGGTGAATGATGGTAATTGTATACTTTGTAGCATGTGTAAGTCACTATGCATATAATATGCCAATAAAGAGGTCATAAGCATAATTAATGAGGACATGTTCAAATGAAATATTGCCACATACAAAATATTAAAATTTGAGTTAAGAAAACCATCAATTAAACTAGGGTTTGTTAATTACAACCTTATTTCCATAATGAATGAGACAAATATAAAAAAACATGTACATAAACTCAGGGAGGTATGTATATTTCAGGGAGGTATGAAGTCTCCGAAATCAAAAAGTCATGTACTCATTAATTATGCAAATTACGTCCTCATTTACATAATTTACATTTGATTGTGTGCATCTCTGTCTAAGCTACTTACATTACCAAAAATTAAGAAAATATGTTGTTCCTTTCTTCAAAAGATTTACAGGAACTTCCCTGGGACCAAACCCACACCAGTTATTCCTGACATAAAAAGCTATCAGCAACTAAATCAAGACCATTTCATGCTCCGGTCGAAAAAACGGAAGTTCTGCTGCCCAAGTTTGTCTTCCCAAGACCTACCAACATACCAAATATCATGACATTCGTTTTTTTCTAAGTTATGCTGATCATAAGTATACAGAAACACAAACACACAGGCAAATCAAAACAATACCTACATTTTCATGTTTGTAAAAATTACGACCAAACCTTGTCAAGCGCAAAAGATACAAAAAACAGGATTTTATCCTGGAGTACCAACGTCAGTCGCCAGGTGGCTCACAGATTAACCTTTGATCTTCTCAAGGCGTAACTGCATACCAAATATCATAACAATCCATACTAAATAACATCACAATGCCTTACTATTGTTCGGCTTGCACAAACTACAGTCAGTAGATGATTAATCACTAAAACACACGTGACGAATGGTTTTATCAAGGACATTATTTTATAGACTTTTGGCAAGACACTAAATCATTAGTACTTTCTTCTTAAGTTACTTTTTTAATGGATTATTCCCATTGGCTCCCATTTGGTATGTTATGCTCGGTTGATTATGGAATTTCTATGAGAATTCACAGCCCAGAACTGTGTATTTAGCATGAGAGACGTTACCAAGGTTCATCAAGAAGCAGTATGGGAATGTTGGTGAGGGAATCACAAAATGATAGGCATCAACTGGAACGACGTTCAGTTTTGCTTGGGATCTACACACACGCACACACACACAGACACGCACACTCACACACAGACACGCACACTCACACACAGACACGCACACTCACACACAGACAAGCACAGACACGCATACTTACACACAGACACGCACACTTACACACAGACACGCACACACACACAGACACGCACACTTACACACAGACACGCACACACACACAGACACGCACACACACGGACACTCACACACACACACGCACACACACAGAGACACGCACACTCGCACAGAGACACGCACACACACGCACACACACACACGCACACACAGACACGCACACAGACACACACAGACACTCACGCACACACAGACACGCACACACACACACGCACACACTCACTCACGCAGACACAAAACTTACACACAGACACGCGAAGACGCACGAAAACTTACTCATTCAAACACTCACACAAACTCACACACAGACACGTGCACACACAAACTCACACACACATTCAGACACGCACACACAAACACACAGAAAAGTACATGTTGCACATATGGCCAAACTAAGATATTCGACGGTATCAATGCATCTTAGATATCTACAAATGTCCTTTGCTCAGAATGAACAATCTCAACATTCTGGTTTTCAGCTAGCAATGGTGATCTTACAGACTTCTTGGTTCTGTATATTTCAATCAGCCAGAAAGAAAGGTTTGAAATAAAAGATAATGTTCTCAGATCAATAAGACTAACTGTAACTGGGCCAAACGAGTTTGAATTACCGGGATTATTTTGATAAAACAATGCTTCATTGTTTCTCTGTTTGTCATATATCATTGCTTCTCCCTGAATTCATTAGTGTCAACTCTTTAAAGAATTCGGCAAAGTATTGACGTTTCTGTCACGTCTTATATTTCAAGCGATTTGCTTAAAATCAAAAAAGTACTTAGCGAGATTGCCTATTGACGTTACCTGCATTTAGAGACTCTACAAGTCTGGTAATTATCAATGCATATTCTGGTTCTGAAGGTTTAAGTTTCTTGTCTGTGTTCAGGGCAGAGCTTTTTTTTAACATTCACTACGTTCCTTACACCAATTAAATGGGTTGCTTTGGCCTAGTCGATAGCCGTAGTAGATGTCCGTGCTCATGTGATGTGGATATACTAGTCATTTGTCACCTATGTTCATATGAAACAAAAACTCTCTTGACACTTTGATGGGAAAATAATCCGCACGATCTATGCTTGAACAGCGCGTGGAGATTTAGAGGTGACCAATTCCTCTTTTTACAATAAGGTCAAATTCAGGTCTTTCTTTTCTAAATCCCTTTTGGTAAAACTGCCGGTAGGGGCTATAGTTCTGCAGAAAACTATCTAGACACAATTAAAATGGTAGTTTTACAGGGAGGACAGACAAAGAGCCACAAAATGTTATTAACATCAGGAGCCGTCAACCGTGAATACATGTGGGGCAACTGTTCAACGTGAAAGGATCATAACAAACATCAGTGTGCGTCATGCATATCACCGAGGATTGTTCGGCAACCCCCTTTACTAGCAACAGGGTTTACTTGAAGCCGAAGGAAGAGTGTTTGTCCGCCACCATTTGTAAGAATTCTGGCTTTGTCTCGTGACATGTAAAAAGACCAATAACCATTCAGAGTTAGAAACCAGAGTTATATGGAACTTCATCTTTTGGACGTGGTATACATTAACTTGATGAGATCTACAATACAATGTACATTTTGTAGTGCCTGTTATGGCTTATGCTGTTTAGGTCCGTTGGTAAGACACTGTTTCCCCTAAAGTCTGCTCATGTCCGCCAGGCTGCTGTAGTACAGCTTGTCAATCCTCTCCCCAATACATTACACCGCCCTCGGGGTCATTACGTCAGGTCAAAAGATCACTGCCTGCTGCATAACTTCCCCTGAGAAGGCTAATGGAGAAGTTTAAGCCCCTTGACAAGGATTTATGCCTGTCGTTTATTGAGGCGCCAGTCTCCGGAGTTTTGTTTAGTTTCTAAATAAAGAAAAGTCTAGATAAATAGTGAGAGAAAAATAAAAGGAGGCAAAGCAGCAGCTAGAGTGCTATCCTAGTCCAACAGATTATCGCCCTTCATCTGTACTGCCATTATGAAAATATATTCTTCCAGCGCGAAGAAAGATACTTAAATGTTCTTCATTTTGACAGAATTTGAAGGACATTGGTGATGTACATGCAGTCAGGTCGTGATTAAAGTAACCCTTTGATATCTTCACAAAAGTTATCCTTCGCTGAGATATCCGTATTCACAAGACGAAGAGATCAAAATTGTTGCTAAATCCAAGAGTCAACAGTTCAATATGTAGCACTGTCATCTGGATCTCATACCTTGCGATCAAAGGTGCATCGGAAGATGAATACGTGCCAAATCTGCCATTTTCACTAATGGAGTCGGCTTAGAAGAGTCATAATTACAGGTCCACCACGAGTCATTTCAGAAACCGTAAAGAGGTTTGTGTTCAGTCTTTTAACAAGTATACGTATATGGTATATAACTAATAGAAACGGATATCTCTGAGTAGTTTGGCTTTCTAATGATAAAAGTCACTCACTGCTCCGTTTGAATCAAATATACGTCTGTACGCTAAGAATATTTTTGAGTACGCCAACTTAAAGGCAATTTTATAAACATACTATAAGCAATGCACTCAGCTGATGTTGCACTACGCTACATGATACAGGTGCCAAAGCATGCATTTTCGTACAACAAATTTAATACTAACAAATCAATGATCATTATGCATTGTTTTCTAGAAGACTAGTAATCAAGTTTACTTGTTTGTTGAATTTTAGCATTATAACGTCCGCAATCAATGCACATAGGCCAAGAAAAAATTCTTTGTCAGGAATAATTAAAAAACCAAGAAAATATAACCTGCCATAAATCCAGAGGCAACTGTATCTAGGTTTACATACTAGCTGCTGGAAACAGTCTGACTCCGGAGACAACCGCACTAAACCATGCCTCACCATGTAGACTATATTCGTTGAACGTTCATGTCGCGGTCATCACAGAAACATGGTTTAACCCTGACTTACCTGACGCTTTGTGGGATATCGACGGGTACAACCTTTTCTCCAAACCGCGTCAAGGCAAGAGAGGCGGTGGGGTAGCAATTTATGTGAACAGCAACATACAGGCTAAGGCCATCGATGTTACAATCCCTAACGACTTGGAGTGTTTGTGGATAAAGATTCGGCCATCACGTCTTCCACGGGAGCTGCCTAGTGTTGTGGTATGTGCGGTATACAACCCACCTGGATCGCCGCATAGCGACGACCTGATCACCCACCTGTTAACTGTGGTAGACGAGTTAAGGTCAGTGACCCCCGATGTCGGACTGTGCATCGCCGGGGATTTCAACCGAACCGACCCCCAGGACCTCTGCAGAGGAAACGGACTTAGACAAGTAGTTGACGTACCAACCAGAATGGATGCAACACTTGACCTTATCATCACAAACCTTGACCACATGTACCATCCACCAACGTTGCTTCCGCCGTTGGGCTCCAGTGATCATAACATTGTTCACTTCAGCCCCAAAACACGCCTTGTAAGAAACGAAACAAGGCCAAAGGTCACCAGACCAATGCCAGACTCCAAGATCAGGTCCTTTGGTCAATGGTTGGTCACGCACGACTGGACTGAAGTCCTTACAGCAGACGACGTACAAACTAAGACCAACAACTTTTACCAGACTCTAACAGAGAAGATAGATCAGCACTTCCCTGTGAAAATAACGAGACTACACCACACTGATAAACCATGGATGAATACAGAGATCAAATCACTGATCAGGAAGCGGCAAGAAGCCTTCAAAACTGGTAAAAACGACATATGGAGATCACTACGTGGCAAGATTCAAAACAAAATTCGTGACACGAAAAAAAACTACTACAGAAACAAAGTCAAAACTCTCCAAAAAGACAACCCATCAAGGTGGTACCAGGAAATTAGAAATATGACAAACACTGGACGGAAGAACCTTACCCTCAACATCGAAGGTATTCCTACCAGACGACTACAAAACTATTGCTAATGAGATCAACAAGGTCTTGTGTGGAGTAACCTGTTCCTTGGAGCGACTGGACAGAGGTAAACTACCTGCATTCCTCCCATCTGAACCGGTGGACCAGTTACAACAAATGGATGTGTACAATGAGCTACGCAAAATCAAAGTGAGAAAAGCCACCGGACCTGACAACATTCCAAATAGAGTGATAAAAGAGTTTGCGTATGAGCTGTCAGCACCCGTCACATCCATTCTGAATGCATCGTTAGTTGAAGGATTGGTCCCCATGCAGTGGCGACAAGCTAACGTGGTACCATTGCCTAAAACGCGACCACCGTCAATCCAAGAACTTCGTCCTGTGTCCCTGACGCCTATACTGGCGAAGGTAGCGGAGAGATTTGTAGCGTCGTGGCTCTACAAGGACATCAAGCAATGCGTAGACCACAAACAGTTCGGCTGTCTCCCGGGTCGCTCTACGACGCACTGTTTAGTCGACATTGTAAATCAACTAGCGAGGACGGCTGATCGGAGAGGCACGATCACAAGCCTTGTGACAACGGATTTCTCCAAGGCATTTGACCGCGTGGACCATCATCTCGCGGTAACAAGCCTACTGGACATGGGGTTACGGCCGTCACTTGCAAACTGGCTCTGCGGTTTCCTCACCCAAAGAGCACAAAGAGTTGGATACAATGGGACCTACTCGGACTGGACGGTGACCACTTGTGGACTTCCCCAGGGAACGGTGCTCGGTCCTCTCATATTCCTCGCCATTATCAACAGTGCGTGCCAAGATGCCATCGCGTCGCGGTGGAAGTTTGTTGATGACATGAACTTGGCGGAGAGCCGAATGATAGGCGCGGCCTCTACCTTACAAACCGACCTAGACCAACTGACTGGATGGACAAACAACCGACAAATGAAATTACATCCTAAGAAGTGTAAAGTTATGCATGTGTCTTTCTCCAAAGTCCATGTCCCACGTCCCCAGTTCTCAATAGCCGGCGAACCACTGGAGGAGGTAAAAGCAGTAAAACTACTCGGTGTGCACTTCCAGGAGGACCTAGGGTGGGAACTACATGTCAACCATGTGGTAAAGCAGGGCAACCAGAAACTGTACTTACTCAAACGACTACGGTGTTTCGACCTCTCCCGAGAAGACTTACTTTTGTGCTACAAGACCCTTGTACGCCCAACATGTGAGTACGCCGCCCCCGCGTGGCATGCCGGACT
>NW_017804154.1:130979-134563 GCF_001625305.1 Branchiostoma belcheri | reverse complement strand
CTATACAAGTATAAGAACTAAGGCAACCATGCAACTCGGAGTCCCCGTTGGGGTTAGTTAAGCTAAGCAGATCAAACTCAGTAACTCTCTCGTTTGCATTAGGTAAAGTTGTCACAACATTTTGTTCGCGATCCGACATGTTGGACGTCAAAGAAGGATACACAGGCGTAACGGTAGTACAAGTATTAGAAACGACATGATAACTATGCGTATCGTCACTAATCGTAACATCTGGTGCGACGTCGGCGTTATACAAAGACTCGTAACCGACAGAAAAACATGAGGAAGAACATGCCTTACTTTGACTTGCGTGTGAAGTCGATAAACAAGGGCTAACGTTACCGGTAGGGAAAGTTTGTCACGCGGTCGCGGTCGTGTCTTCTTTCTTGTCATCTTTCTTGCTTGGTTTACGTCGGCACGACGACTCAGCGTGTCTGAACCTAAGCCCGTCTTTCTCCCAACAGTTCCAGTCGGCTTCAACTTGGTAGAATCTCCATCAAAGTAGAACTCCTTGAGCTCGTCCCAGTCCGTCTGCCACCGCGACGGGTCCCGGAGGGCTCGCTGAATGGCGGCGTGGTGGAAAGCTCGGGCGGTGGCCCATGTGTACCGGGTGAGACGATGGCACACAAACCGCATGAGTTTCAGCCGCCCCTGGTGTTCCCAGTCTGGTAGGTCCGGGGACAAGAAAAGCCCCATGTAGCCGCTCAGGAACTCGTCCTGTGTCAGATCATCATACTTTTTTGGCTCGGCGGAATCATACGAGAACACAAATTGTTCAGGAGAGAGGATTGATCTCTTACCCTTGGCCGACTTGGTTGGTGCGGCTAGCGCATCAAATTTGGCCTCCACTGCTCGTTGCAATGCGGTGTTCTGGCGCAGTTGCTCTAACGTGACATCGTCTTTTCCAAGTAGAGCGGTAGGTGAGGAGCCCGAGACAGCTCCGAGTCGAAGGTTCGACAAGTCTTTTTCCAGGGTAGACTCGGGCGGGGAGTGTTTGCGGTCAACCGAGGTGGACTCTTCTCCTGTTTTCTTTCCGGCACCCGAGGTGGACTCTTCTCCTGTTTTCTTTTCGGCTACCCGAGGTGGACTCTTCTCCTGTGTTCTGTTTGTCAACCAGGGTGGTCTCTTCCGCTGTCTTCTTTTTGCCGCCGAACTCGGACGGAGCATCTCCGGCCAGCTGTTTCTCCAATTCGTCGATTTCTGCCTGGAGCTTTTTGGCCTCAAGGGCGCGCTGTAAGTCCAGCTTGCGTTGTTGCAGTGCCTCCAAGTTTGGTCCCTGTGTCGTCTCTTCCCCTTTCTTTGCCGAGGGGGGCAAGCCTGGAGTGGGCAGACCCTCGCAGTGTTTGTTGGCAGTGCCCGGCTTGTGGAGAGCCTGGTCTTCCCCACACCCGGGACACTTCTTCTTTCGTGGCATTGTGGAGAGGAAAAAAACAGACTCGGGGTGGTCTGCAAAACTCGCTGAAACTGTTGTTCCGTCAGGTATGAGGTGGTTCTCGAACGCAGTAGTTGAGTCTGCTAATTCGCGATTGTTTACTGAGGGACTGGAAAACACGTGTGTTCACCCCGGCAGAAATCTCAGAATGACCGATCTCGTGGTGGCTGCCCCCCCTGGTGATGTTCGGGGATAGTCCGTTAATTAACTGATTTGACCGGGGCCAAATCACTCCGTTTACTCACAAGAAACCGATACTTTTTATAGAACTTCTCACTAGCGGCACACACGTCGCTATCGGCTAGCTAGTGAGAGACTCAGAGAACGTAAAACAAACTTGTACGTGTTATTTTCCCGTCACATCGATAACTGTAGAGTAGACAAGCTCTTAGTACGTACCTGAGTTGTATGTAGGATGAAATCCCGACGGTCTGAACCGAAAAAGGCTCGTAGAAAGACGACGAGAAACCCTCGATACTTTCTTCCACACCGCGACACGTCTGGTGGACGGAGACACGGGGGTTAGCCGAATGAGCTCCGCGGAGATGGGATTTCTAATGAGGCGAAGCGTAGGCGGTTTCTTGTTACACTTTGATCCGCGGAGTTCAAATTCTTGTGGAAGCTTGTGAAACTTTGTCAAGAGATTTCTTCCGAGAAAACTGGAGCCAACGGGGCGAATTTTTTTTACGCTGGGCTTTCATTCTATTTGTCTAGACACACAATCTGAAGTTACTCATTTCGGCAGTTTCTTTTCATTATGAAAGCCACTTCTTCTGAACTTGAGGCAACTTGCCAAATATTCACTCAATTCTATACAATATATTTCTTCACCAAATCCATGCATTTTGTTGATACTTATCTACTGGTAAAATGAATAAACATAAGGTAAAAGCGTACATGTATAGTGTAGGCTTTTTGAAGATGATTATCGTAGTTTCCGTCAGGACCAAAGAAAAATGATCGCAGTTGTATCTCGCGTTGGGGTGGACGGATGTAATTGGGACTCGGTATACGCTGTAGATGGTGCACGTTCTTTTGTTCTTATTGTATATGTGTTTTCGGGCGTGAAAATGAATTTTATTGGCGGCCCCCGGACACCCCTTTGACTCAGTTTGAGTCTGAAAATGGTCGCCCGGGTTGACCTTTGGTGTGTTTGTGGTATTATGAGATTGGTCCACTTTTTTGTCACAGAGGGGTGTTCCACAGAGGGGGTGTTCGGTGTCGATGAAAGATTTGTTTTCAACAAGGCACTGGTATCATTGGCGGGTGGACGTGGTGAGATATTAGTTGTTCCTGACGTTTTAAATTAGATACAATCGAACGCAAGTTTTGCGAGTAGTAAAGTGGTGTATGCTAAAGTACGGGACATCACCAGGACCAAGGACATTCTATCACCGTGTGATGAAAGCTTCTTGCCGGGACAGACCTCGATCTGCTCGGAAACATGTATAGAGAACACCGGGCCGTCACGCCGAAGGTTACGTGGCTTACAATTCCGGGTTATCGAACAAGGACATTATACAGGTCCTTGAACGAACGTAAAATTATGTGGAAAAATGCCATAAATCCGCAAATAGATATATATTTTCCCCAAAGGTTCTTTGAATTGTGGCAATCATATTTTCACTAAATGTGGCTATGCAATCGTGGAAAACAGCGTTTTAGGGGGCACACCCCAATTCATTTGGGGCCTCTATTCGAAGCTGCACACCCTCAAATCTAGCGACCGTCTCTGGCGTGGAATAATTCGGAAGGAGAATAACTGTATATGGGACGAAAGGATATCTCTTCAGCTACAAGACAAGCTGAGTTTGGTTTCTTCAACCTTTTTAAGTTTGGTAAAATCAACGGAATAAACATTATTTTCACTCCAAAATTAATGCCCAAAATCGCGAATTTTCGCGTAGGATAATCCCACAAAAAAAATTTTCCGGCAGAAATGACTGATGCTGACAGAAAGACCCAAGCCTTGACTATACCCGAGTAAATTATAAAGAAAATTCTAGTACTGTAATTTTCTAAACAGTCCACGGCGCGAGGGGTTGCAAATCCACCCCCACGAAGCCGCAGAGCGAAATCTAGGTCAAACGGGCGGATTACACTTGGCGCGCAAGGATACCCCGAAGTAAGGTTCGGAGCCAAAAGAAATTTT
>NW_017804154.1:128044-130959 GCF_001625305.1 Branchiostoma belcheri | reverse complement strand
TGCAACTTTGCTGTGTTTTACACTGCAACTTTTGCTGTGTTTTACACTGCAACTTTTGGTGTTTTACACTGCAACTTTTGCTGTGTTTTACACTGCAACTTTTGCTGAGTGGAAAACTTACACCCCTCCCCTTTTATAATGGACGGTCCCCCTGTCAGGTCAAAGGTGACAACGATGGCATGCAAAGTACGTCGACTGTAGTTATCCTTTTCGTGCATAAGTTTTTTAGAGGAAAAGCTTGGCTACGTTGTGACGTTTAGTTTTTTTCTAAAGGTTTTTCTAGCTTTGGCCTATAGATCGGGATAAATTTAAAAATGTTTCGACCAGGTCCAGTGATTACAAGTTATGTTGCTTTTTGCGTCACAACAAATTTATCAAGGCGGCACAACACAGTATTAGCCCTATGGGGATTTCTATAGTTAAGGACCCCAAAGTGACTCACTTCGACTCACGGAAAATCATACTAGGGTGCACAAGCAAGGTTCAGAATTTTGATATGTTTAATTTCAGGGTATAGTGTACGAAATATGTGAAAATGAGCTTAAATTTGCCGGCTAGTTCTCTTCTCGCGCCCTCTTTTATTAGCGCCACTGCGGAGGTCATGGAACTGCAGCCGACGCACAGTACTAGGCGGGACAAGTATCCAAGCGCAAATCTACGCCGACTAAACACGCACCATAATCCAACTTTTACAGTCTCAAAACTGACGTATTCCTCTAACATTTAGCAAAGGTTCTGTCTCGATGCCATGCACAGAACAATCTCTGCACCCTTCCCTAGTATTGTGTAGCACTACTTTGTGCCCGGACTACTTTTGACTACGGGCTTCGCCCATGAATACTGTGTTGTGCGGCCTCAAGGACTCTCAGGCCGCCGCCATCTTTGTCACCTTTGACCTGACAGGGGGACCGTCCATTATAAAAGGGGAGGGGTGTAAGTTTTCCACACAGCAAAAGTTGCAGTATAAAACACAGCAAAAGTTGCAGTGTAACACACCAAAAGTTGCAGTGTAAAACACCAAAAGTTGCAGTGTAAAACACAGCAAAAGTTGCAGTGTAAAACACAGCAAAAGTTGCAGTGTAAAACACAGAAAAAGTTGCAGTGTAAAACACCCAAAGTTACAGTGTAAAACACAGAAACTAGTTATTGCAATATCTTCTAAATGGTGCATTCTTCACGTCCAGGGGATTTCTGGACGCTTAAAACTAATAATAAGAACAAAATCAAGGAAACATAACCTTGTTGGCGAAGGTAATAAAACGCGTTAACTTCAATTTTTCGCTCCAGTTTTTCCACCCTTGCTAGAAGTGTAATAATTCATACCTGAGGTGTCCAGAAGAATCTTTCCATCTCTGGCGAACGTGCACCCTTCTTTACAAAGTTTACCCCCTCACGCTAATTGGAGGCATCCACAGGCGCCATAATGCTATTGACATCCATCACACGTGTCAATGAGGGCCTCTAGCAGTTCATGAAGTTATTGCAGATACTTGAGGAGATTTTTCACGTGCAATAATTTCACCGACTGCTAGAAAACGGGACTATTGTGGGCAATTATGTTCCCCCAGATAAGCTACAGAGTTGTAAGAACTGCCTCTACAGAGAAAAGGAGCCGATTTATGAGGTTAGGGGAGGTGAAAATGCTCGGCAACCACGTAATATTATCACGAACAGGGGAGGCTTTCAGCACCAAGGACAGGGATAGCTTCAGTTTAAACCTGGTCTTTTCTTCGTGACAACAAACTGAATATTAACACACCGACTGCAACATACGAAGGAAATCAATTTGTGAATTTTCAGTGTCAATCTCAATATTATATATGAATGGAGGCAGAGTGACTGGGATCCGAAATGTTACATACAGAGGCTTGCTGCTTATAGTACGTCAAATATACAAGGGTTTACAAGAAGTTGTAGTAAATATACGCACGTATGCAAATATTTGCATAATACTCATTTGCATACTTGTGACTCGCTACCATTACCAGATACCTGCCCCCGTATTAACATTCCCGGGTTCGATCAAGGTCAAAAGACACCATAAATCTGCAAAGAAATATTCATTTTCACTTCTTTGAATTGTGCATATTTTCACTAAATCTGGATATGCAGCCGTGGAAAACAGCGTTTTGGCGCATATTTTCAAACAGAGAATTTATTGAAACTGGACACCCCTCTGTGCGAAGTGTAAGGAAAGTGGACCAAACCGATAATACATCAAAGGTCAATGTGCGCGACCATTTTCAGGGTCAAAGGGGTGTTCGGGTGCCACCAAAAGTCTTAATTTTCACGCCCGAAAACACATCTACAATAAAAGCAAAAGAACGTGCATCATCTACAGCCCAATAGCAAAACAAATACCGTCCGCCCCAATGCGAGAAACAGCTGCGAACATGAAAATCCCAAACTATTTTAATACCCTTCCGCAGAAGGATGTCTCCTTCCCCAGAGGTAACAAAGAGTAATCTTGCATAATACCAGTGCAAAGCAATCAGCACATAGACTCTTCCAGAGTTTTGGCTTCATTTATAATAGAGAGTTAGACCGAATATAACAAAAGCTTGTGAATGCTGTGCTATTCCTATATATTTAACACCACACCATGATATTACATAGATTTTTGGCCTAACTAAACAGCTAAGAAACTATGAAGAATTGATCTGTGACAGTTCGTCCTGTTGTTCGGAGGCGGTGGAGGGTGTGCCGATGGTGCTGGTCTGGCCCTGGGGCAGCTCCATATTCAACTCTAACCCAGCTTCATCAGCCACCTGGCGCATCAGGTGGTCCACCTGGTCCGTCGAGACGTTCAGGGTCGTGGTGCCGCTCATGGCGTCCTCCATCTGCGCGGACTGGACGTCCAGATCCTCAAACTGCCGCTCGAACTTGTCCATGAGCGCGGTGACCTTCTCCAGGTT
>NW_017804154.1:118417-128024 GCF_001625305.1 Branchiostoma belcheri | reverse complement strand
GCTAACAACAATAACGACCACCACAAAAGGTCAAATTCAATGACATGGGAACCCCCCACGAGGCCCATATCCGAACTTGACTTTGGTATTTTCAATGGTAACTTGCCAACTAAAAAACATGAACATCCATTTAAAGATTCTCGAGTTATCTTGATGACAAGGAAAAACACAAAAAACAAAGGTCAACTGCAGTGACATAGAAACCCCCACGGGGCCCATCTTTGAACTTGACCTCGGCATTCTCAACGGTAACTTGCCCACTAAAGATCATGAACATCCATTTAAGGATACTCGAGATATCTTGATGACAAGGAAAAAACACCAAAAACCAAGGTCAACTACAGTGACTTAGGAACCCCCCACGAAGCCCATTTTTAGCCTTGACAATGACCACCCCCAAATCAACCTGCCTGCCAAAAATCGTGAACCTCGGACCATGCCTTCAAACTTTACTGTGCATAATCTACAAAACAGGCCGAAACCGATTTCATAGCCTTCTCATCGAAGGCAAAAAGTACGCAATTCAGCCCATGGCTGCGATGTACTTTATCTGATCAAAATGATCGAATAAACCATTCATTCATTCATTCATTCAAAGTACACGTATGTAAAATTTGGTGGTCTTAGACAAATTTGCAATTTTCATTCAACTTCATCACTTGAAAAAAAACTTGGCTAAACAAATGTTGTTATAGATAGTCTCCATTTTCTACTAGACCATGGTATTACGAGTAGCTTAGCTCATACAAATTAAATGTACGTCCATGCATAAACTCCGATTCAAACCTATGGGCACAGGAACCAAAATAACTCCCAACACACGCCTTGATGTATGACCTGACCCGCCAAATAACTAGAACTTTTATGAAATTGGATATACCTTGCATAAAACACAAAGAAATCCTTGGAGAAATAGTGTCAATGAAACTTCCGGTATGATCTGGTGTGTGGGGATTTATCTGTTGAAAATATACCGTGCTACGGCAGGACAGGCACGTCTGTAATTCAGCTTCGGTATTTTGAATTAACACAAGATTTTGTCCAACATCTTTGGCATTTCCGTTCTGTTAAACTATCATTTAGGTTACATGATCAACCCAGAGGTTTCCACATTACTACGAGTATACAACATTGACAACATTGATAGGTTAAGGAATCTTGATTTTTAAATAAATGCAACGCTTTCTTTCCATATATTACAGCTTTGCATTCTAAATATCCTTGTCTGGAAAACCTTTATGAACAGATAACATGCAACTTAGGATGTTTGATGCAGATTCTGGAGTAGATGAAAAGTTTCATTCAAAATGGTCATATTCTCTACTACACTGTCAATCCAATTTTTCTACATCAAATACCACCATAGTACCATGGTTTAGCCGCTAATTCTTTTACGTCTAGAAGACCGTTTTTACATTGCTTTATTTAAGTTTGCGGTTCGCTGGTGCTCCGCTCCCAGCTAGCTTTCAAGCTAGAAACAAACAAGCTTAAAGCCAAACTTATCATAAAAGAGATAAATTTGTACACACTGAATATGCCTCTACCACGCAAGCTAATGATTCCATTGCATTCTGTGTGTTTTTTTGTTTGCTTGTTTGTTTTTTTGTTTGTTTGTTTGTTTGTTTGTTTTTGTTCATTTCTTTGCTTGCTTGTTCCTTTTTTTGATCTGTCCCCGCGGTTGGTGTTATCTTTCAGTCATCAGTCACAGTCCCGTCGACAGCAGGGTGCCTCAGTGGGAGGGGGGGCGGTACTCCCCGGCCTTGATAGGGGCTGATATTGTGTGAATGTATAACATACACTAGTGGTTAGGAGGTCACCATATCACCTGCAGGGAAAATTCAATGGCCGTAATCTATACTCGGCTATGACGTTTCTTGGTCCCTATTCTATGCAGACATCAGTGGCATTGCACTTCGCAAGCATGCAGATCACCCAGAAATATGTAGGAACCGTAATGCTAGCACAAAGAAGTCTCTGAGTGTTAGCCTAAAAGCAGTAGATGGTAGACGGGCAGCAGTACCCGGTTCGACGCGTCAATGGTTGTTGTCATTAAAGAACGAATGTAGGTACATGTATTATATGGTTTATAAGAAATGGAAAAAAATCTATTTTCATCGTCTCGTAGCTTTAACATCAAGTTGTACTGAAAGGAAAAAGTAAAACTCCGCCATTATCTGTACTTTTTATGCTAAGGTCTGAAGCCGGGGCCCGGTCGGGCAGTTTGTTGGAACAAAAAGTATTAAATAAGCTAGAGTTCCACGATCTACCAAATCCTACCTACCTACCAAATATCACGTCATTCCATTCAAGCCTTCTCAAGTTATCGTGTTTACACACACACACACACACACACACACACACACAACAAACACACACACACACACACACACACAAACGCCTCTGAAAACATAATCTTCTTGGCGAAGGTAAAGACGGGTAAATACAATCAACATTGAAAGTTTAATCTGCAATTGCCAACACGAGATTGGACTTCACCGCTTCTGTGACGGCATCTTATGAAGATTACACACGTGACTCACTGACCAGTGGATCATAGATTGCAGAAAGCCTGTGTCCAAGATTTTCACTTTGTCTAATGACACCGACTGTCCAGCAGATTCCATATGTATATGTTGTAAAACTTCCTATATTGTTGAGCTGGGACATCTGCGTTGTAGGAACCTAACATTTAGTGATCTTTCGGTCGATCTCTCCTTATATGGGCCTTTCCTTACACTTGCCTTCAGTGTTCTGGCCTTGGCAATGTATGAGGTATATGCCATCGAACTTATTTTCCTTTGGTTATTTGTTCTTGTGTGGCAAGTATACATAAATGCTTCTGGTTGGTCTAAAGCAGGTCGTAATCCCGTGCGTATCACTTAGGCCACGGTAGGCAATTTTATGGATGACATCAGCACGCGCATTGATTTTGATTAAATTTGTTGCCCTCCGGCGGTGGTCAACAAGCCGAAAATGTATTATATGTCATCAGTTCTGTCTCAAACTGCCCTTAATGCCTATTTTTCAAAGTTGTTTCGGTGACTTGAGGAACGCTTGCTCATCTGATTGCTTCCTTCGTACAATATTCTACACTCCACTGGAACAATCTTGACTTGTCAACTCGTTCCTTAAGCTACTCCAAATTTCGTACAGTATTCTTCAAATCAATACGGCCTGCTAAAGTTAAATATTATAGTCACGGTACTCGTTTTCCCGATGCCCTCATGGCACGCCTTCGCAATGACACTTGCAGATGAACTGAAGTATAACCGACACTGTTAACTTTTACCTGTTCCGAATTGTTTATGTGAGGGTAAGCCCTTTGTAATACCCTCCGGCTAGTTGGGCAGTCTTGGCTGTATATATCTGCTTATACAGTCTAATAAATCAAATCAAATCGAACTACAGTCTCTTTACTCCTGGATTACTGAACAGACCGGCTTGTACCTGCGGGTGCCAACGCGAAACTATTTCACATTACCTACTCCACTGCCCCATGTACGATACTCAACGCTCAACCCTCCTTGGCAAACTATCCAGGCTCTTAGGACACACCCTAGATTTTACAACTCTTACAGACAACGCTAAAACATTCCTTCTACTCCGTGGCAGTCCTGTGTACTCAGAACTTTATTACTTCATCAGAACGTTTTTAAAGGTCGTTTTTTTCTCTTGTCATTTGTAATAGTGTCATTTCATTGTTATCATTCAATCATTGGGTGGGGAATGATTTGCGAAAGTGTATGTTTATTTTCTCTATTATATGTATTTGTTTAGTGATGGTGACAAAATAATTTCCCAACTTACGTCGATGAAGGTTAGACATCCAGGTAATACGATACGCCAAAAAACAGTTATTCAAGCAACTGGATATGATTTTGAAAACGTCAGACGTTTCAGCTAGTATCCACTAGCTTTCGTCAGTGACTGAGAGACCAGAGGGGAAAGCAGGTTTATAAGTACAACCTGTTGATTGATATGCAAATAAAGTGAAGACAAATATTTGGAAGTCGAAAAAGGAACAAAAGTCAGACAAGTCAAGACAAAATGATGCAAATTAGTCTGAAAGCTCCTGTTATACAGAACAGGAGCTTAAGTGTTGTCTGTCCTCGGGGCTAGGACAGGGAGCAGTACGACAGGAAGGTACAGGACCTATTGGGAGACAAAGACACCTACACGCCCTTGAAAAAGGACCCCACTAACAAGTTTAAAGGGAAAATCAGTTCAGCTCTCAAGAAATTGCAAACTGAAGGAGTTCTGGATCGCCCCACCTACCTAAAACTCAATCCCACAACGGAACAACCCCCTGCTTTCTACGGCCTTCCCAAAATCCACAAAGTTTCCCTCTACGACCCATAGTCTCCAGTATAGGCTCTGTCACCTATGAGTTAGATTTTGGGACCACTAGTGGGGAAATCTCAGCACCATGTACAGAATAGTGCCGACTTTGTCAACAAAATCAAAGACATTCATGTAGAGGATGATGAAACCATCACTTCGTATGACGTGTGCTCACTTTTCACCTCCATACCACCTAAGGAAGCAGTGTCAGTAGTCAGGGAAGCCTTGGAAGCCGACGATACACTTGCAGATAGAACCAACCTATCCGTTGACCAAGTTTGTGAGCTACTAGAACTCTGCTTAGGATGCACATACTTTACCTACAAAGGACAGTTCTACCAACAAATGCACGGCTGTGCTATGGGATCACCAGTCTCACCAATTGTTGTAAACCTGTACATGGAGAAGTTTGAAAACAAAGCCCTCAGCACTTTCAATGACACTCCCCCGGCCAACTGGTTTCGATATGTAGATGACACTTGGTGCAGATTGAAAAAGAGGGTAGCTGCTGATTTCTTTGACCACATCAACCAGATAGATGACAACATCAGATAGATGACAACATCAGTTCACACAGGAGCCAAGTCATGACAACATGCTCCCTTTCCTAGACACCAAAACTATCGTAGAGGAAGATGGTAACCTTCGTTTCGAAGTGTACAGGAAACCAACCCACACTGATCAGTACCTGACCTTTGATTCCCACCACCCTTTGGAACACAAACTAGCAGTGATCAAAACTCTCTTCCATCGTGCAGACAACATTGTCACTTCAGACCAAGCCAAAACGAACATAGACACCTCCGAGGCGCCCTGGCTAAGTGTGGCTACCAAAACTGGACTTTCAACAAAGCGCTCAAACCTTCAGATCAGTCTAAGAAAACCCAGAAGTGCAAACCATTGACCAACAAAAACAAGACCAACATCACTATTCCGTATGTCCAAGGAGTATCTGAGAAACTCCGACGGATCTTCCAAAACTTCAACATAGCCACTAAATTCAAACCTCACTCAACCCTCAGACAAAGACTGGTACACCCCAAGGACCGACCTCACAAAGGTACCAAGGCGAATGTTATTTACAGACTCAAATGTGAAGAGCCCAATTGTAACAACACCTACATCGGAGAGACAAGTCGACCGCTCAAAGTAAGATACAAAGAACATTGCCGACCTAGTGCCAACGGCTACTCCTCAGCTATTTTCCACCACCTACAACACAACCAGGGTCACTCTTTCAAACTCGAGCCCACGGATATCTTAAACCGCGAAACACGCTGGTGGGAACGGGGTGTTAAAGAGGCAATATATGAAAGAATGTACAACCCCACCCTCAACAGGGAAGGGGGGCTACGAGTCGATCTTTCCGGCACTTGGGATTTGGCACTCCCAGCCCCGAGGACAGACAACACTTAAGCTCCTGTTCTGTATAACAGGAGCTTTCAGACTAATTTGCATCATTTTGTCTTGACTTGTCTGACTTTTGTTCCTTTTTCGACTTCCAAATATTTGTCTTCACTTTATTTGCATATCAATCAACAGGTTGTACTTATAAACCTGCTTTCCCCTCTGGTCTCTCAGTCACTGACGAAAGCTAGTGGATACTAGCTGAAACGTCTGACGTTTTCAAAATCATATCCAGTTGCTTGAGTAACTGTTTTTTGGCGAATTTCCCAACTTGATTGCGCTGCCACTAAGTCCTGTATTCTGTATGATTAATAAAAACATTGCTCACCTTTGATGGCAAGTGTTGACAGTCTAAGGTGTTCCATCGCAAACTAGATTTCCCAAACAACATACCTTCGCCAAATGATGTTAATCTTATGACTGACAATTTGCAGATTATTCCCCCTGATTGTGCAAACATGATCCTCATTTTCATGAATTATATCAATTTATCGTATTCTCAACCAAAAGACAGATATATTGACAAACAATGCCATTCTAGCATTTCCTCATAAATTTAGAAATGAGGTATCCTCTTTTGAATATTTTCAAACCTCTAGTTAATCAAGTAACATTTCTAAACTACCTTCGCCTCCGCAGGTAGAAATAATGGCGACAGAGGTGGACCAAATATCACTGATAGAAATGATACAGCAAGAAACCATAGAATGTCTGAGGAAGATCAATGAAACCTTTCAGCCTAATGGTAAGTGTATTTTCTATTGGGGGAGGGCTTACTTTAAATATCAGTAGGGCTACGGACACTACCTGTCGACCGACCTACAAGTAACGACCATCTCTCCTTGGCAGATTTTCAATGTTCAACATTCGGCTGACGTATATGGGGGGGGGGGTGAATTGTGCCTGAAGATTTTAGATTTGTATTTTCTACTTAAATTTCGCAGGATATAGTTGTAGTAATAGTTTTTACCTTAGCTTGTATTCACATGTGGCACCTAGAAAACACAGTTCAGATTACTGAATACTATACCGTCCCTGACTAAAAGTAGTGGACGCTACTTGAAACGTCCGACACACTCCAAATCAATTCAGTTACATGTTACTATACACCTGAAGTAGCAATTTTTTTCCGTCTGTATGAGTGTACATTTGTAGTGTGTGTGTGTGTGTGTGTGTGTGTGTGTGTGTGTGTGTGTGTGTGTGTGTGTGTGTGTGTGTGTGTGTGTGTGTGTGTGTATGTCTGTATGTATTGCGTGTGTGTGAGTGAGTGCGTGCGTGTGTGTTTGTGTGTGTGTGTATGTATGTGTGTGTGTATATGTGAGTGTGTGTGTGCGTGTGTGTGTGTGTGTGTGTGTGTGTGTGTGTGTGTGTGTGTGTGTGTGTGTGTATGTATGTATGTATGTATGTGTGTTTGTGAACTCTTTAAAATTTGTTAGTTTAACATGATCAACGTCTTGACGGATTGTTTACCAGTTCCACGAACGGCCTGTTCGCATGTCTGATCTAGAAAAAAACACCTTATTGAGCCGTAGTGTATGAGATGCTACTATGTAACCCGTATGTCCAGTTACAGGATACTGTCATGGCGGACCTGACTATCTCGGTTCCTGTTGGCCCAATGCTGCGCCTGGTCAAGTCGTGACGTTACCCTGTCCTCAGCACATCGCCTTCTTCAACCATTCCAGTAAGAATCTAGCTAACTCGACTGAGTATCATTTCTTTCTAAATCAACACACTCGCACATAAAGTAATCTCTATAGTGCCTCTATAACTGTAGCAATGCATGATTGCAATTACCTTTGGTACGTTGGTAGGCGCTGTGTGCCTTTGCGTTTGAGTGTTCATTAGCATGTTATTGTAGGATGTAGCATGTATTGTAGAATGCTTTTTAAAAAATAGCATCCATTTTTTGTATTGCTGAAATCATTGACCAGGAAATGGTGTCAAATATATGGTGTCCCTACCTATAAAACTAAACAAACCATGGTAATAAGACCCCAAACGGATGTACATGGCACGCAGATACTTTTACAGAAACTGTTCAGAATAACACCTACTATAACCAATAACAAGGTATGCTGTTGTTTTGTTTCCTTGTGATATTTTGATGAGGTCATGGCGGTATAGTTATAGCCTAATATATGACATTGAGGTATAGTTATAAGACATTTTTCACACTTGTTTGTCCATGTAGGAGTGGTGCAGCGCTTCTGTGGAAACGGAAGTTGGATCATGAACAGCCTGAATCAGACCGAAGACTACAGATCCAGCGGCTGTTATATTCCGGAAGACAAGCAGGACATGGTTGGTCTTCTCTTCTTCATAATCTTGTCCTCCTCTTGTTCTCTTTTAGAACAATTAAAAATTCTGTCTAGGCATCGATGAATGTATAATAGCTAGATTTTCATATTATTTGTTTGTGGCTGTACTAGACACATAAAACACCATTACTTTACCTCATTGTTGCAATGTGTATGTCTGCGTGTCTCTATAAAATAGAGAAAAAGAGTTCCACGATCTCATACCTTCGCCAAATGATATTAGCCTTTATGACTCAGAAATTATATATTAATCCCCGTGGTTAGGCAATTAGGATCCTAAATTGCATTAATTATATCTGTTGATCATATTCTACACAGGTATCTTAACGAAGAATGCCATTCTAGCATTTTCTCATAAATTATGCAAACGAGGTCGTTATTTGAATAGGTTATGTTCACCTTCATTTAACTTTCAAATACCCCAATTCCAGGCAGTTACCACTTTGGAATTATAAAGTTTTTCAGGTCAACATGGAATATCAATCTACATTTCATGTTGGTTACTGGTACAGGACTATTTATTGCGGTAAAATGTTCCCAAGGTCGCGTTGTTACCGGAGTAGTGTAAAAACTGTAATGATAATCTGCCGACTTCTCCTGCAGACGGACCTGTACACTGTACAGATCATCTACACAGTTGGATACTCCCTGTCCCTGGCGTCACTCACTGTTGCCGCGGGGATCCTCATCCGCTTCAGGTCAGCAAAATCTTTTTTAATCATCACAAAGCGTTATGTCTGGGCCTTGTAAATATTAGGAATGACATAGCCACGCTACATTGAACCAAATGTATAGACGATTCCTGAGTTACTCTGCACGGATGCTCTGGAACTACTTACAGCCACACATCAGGGCCGCCCACTCTATACGGAGTTTTGAAACATATATTTATCCATTTGTTAATTGTATTGTTAATAGTGTATGACTTGATTTATCACCTCTGCCCCCCCCCCCATTCACCGGACTTTTCTGCGACAATTCGTCCGCGACAAAACTCAGTTGGCCTTGTACCTGATTAGATATCCTTCTATCCTATATACGTGTGCAGCTATTTTAAAATTATACCCTAGAAGAGGCTGTCTAGTTGGTAACGTGAGGGTGTGCAACCTCTGAAAGAACCTCGAAATAAACTGGGTGTGCATGTGCCTGGAGGGATTTCCATGCTGTGCGCTTTAGCACCACGAGGCGGCATTCGGCAACTTCTCTCAGACTCCGCACTTCGGACGATCCAGAGAAAACATCCATACTAGTCTTGACGCTTCTAAGGAGAAATTCGGAATAATCTCACCTTAGTCTTACAATCGTGCAATTTTCTTGTCATTATGGTGGTGAAGACATATTGTTTTTCCTCATGTTTCTTCTTCTCCTCCAACAACAATTCATTATGATTTTTGGCATACTCTCCCTTAAACCTGTATAATTTGGGACTTGTTGAACGTTTTTAGTAAAGGGTTAATGCACCGCCCCGAGGTGTATATGGTGTCATAAATGCATGGTCAGCTGCTATAACCACCGAATAAACCACCGAGTGAGCGAAG
>NW_017804154.1:112378-118397 GCF_001625305.1 Branchiostoma belcheri | reverse complement strand
GCTGTGTTTTACACTGTCAACTTTTGGTGTTTTACACTGCAACTTTTGCTGTGTTTTACACTGCAACTTTTGCTGTGTTTTACACTGCAACTTTTGCTGTGTGGAAAACTTACACCCCTCCCCTTTTATAATGGACGGTCCCCCTGTCAGGTCAAAGGTGACAACGATGGCATGCAAACTACGTCGACTGAGTTATCCTTTTCGTGCATAAGTTTTTTAGAGGAAAAGCTTGGCTACGTTGTGACGTTGTGACGTTAGTTTTTTTCTAAAGGTTTTTCTTCATTTTAATGTCCCTAGACGTCAGCTTGTGACTTAAACGGATGCTAAGATACACAAACTTTGCGATAAAATGGTGAATCTTACTTTTCGAATACATGTTCCAACTTGATACCAGACTTTTACTAGTTTGATATCTAGTGAATGTTGGTAACGTTTGCACCGCTACGTGTTGATGTCGACGCATGGTATGATAGAAATGATCAGATGTCTGTCTGAAGGCGTAAATATGTAATTAGCTTAAACTATCGTGGCATGATGTCATAAACGCTTAGAGTAGAGTAGAGTAGATCTTTCGTCTCGGTATTCGCTTGCATGCGTCTTCCACGTTTCCCCGCCTTTGAGTCACGTGACATTTTCTAGCTAGAGAATTCGGACTCGCAAGGTCGCTAATAATTTGATGAGTAATATTGGGCCTATGGGAGTCAAATGTGGCACCACATGGTACTATGAAGCAATAAAGACTTATTTTCAATTATGAAGTGTTGACTCTTGACTCAGTCACAGCACGACACTGTGACTCTCAGGCCGCCGCCATCTTTGTCACCTTTGACCTGACAGGGGACCGTCCATTACAAAAGGGGAGGGGTGTAAGTTTTCCACACAGCAAAAGTTGCAGTATAAAACACAGCAAAAGTTGCAGTGTAAAACACCAAAAGTTGCAGTGTAAAACACCAAAAGTTGCAGTGTAAAACACAGCAAAAGTTGCAGTGTAAAACACAGAAAAAGTTGCAGTGTAAAACACAGCAAAAGTTGCAGTGTAAAACACCCAAAGTTGCAGTGTAAAACACCAAAAGTTGCGGTGTAAAACACCAAAAGTTGCGGTGTAAAATTTTGTACTTGTCGGCCACGGTACAAATGTATAGACGATTCTTGAGGTACTCTGCGCGGATGCTCTGGAACTACTTACAGCCACACATCAGGGCCGCCCACTCTATACGGAGTTTTGAAACATATATTTATTCATTTGTTAATTGTATTGTTAATAGTGTATGACTTGATTTATCACCTCTGCCCCCCCCCCACCGGACTTTTCTGCGACAATTCGTCCGCGACAAAACTCAGTTGGCCTTGTACCTGATTAGATATCCTTCTATCCTATATACGTGTGCAGCTATTTTAAAATTATTCCCTAGAAGAGGCTGTCTAGTTGGTAACGTGAGGGTGTGCAACCTCGGAAAGAACCTCGAAATAAACTGGGTGTGGATGTGCCTGGAGGGATTTCCATGTTGTGGGCTTTAGCACCACGAGGCGGCATTCGGCAACTTCTCTCAGACTCCGCACTTCGGACGATCCAGAGAAAACATCCATACTAGTCTTGACGCTTCTAAGGAGAAATTCGGAATAATCTCACCTTAGTCTTACAATCGTGCAATTTTCTTTTCATTATGGTGGTGAAGACATATTGTTTTTCCTCATGTTTCTTCTTCTCCTCCAACAACAATTCATTATGATTTTTGGCTTACTCTCCCTTAAACCTCTATAATTTGGGACTTTTTGAACGTTTTTAGTATAATATAGTTGGGGAAGACTATGCATGAGTCATCAGGCTGGCATGCACAGCAAGAAACAATAGGCATGCAGCTTTCCTCTATTCTTCTTGCTGATTGGTTGTTGGGATTTAATTGGGTTAACTCCATGGAGATCTGCATAAACCCATACCATATTGAAAGTAGGTACTGCATTGAAGTGTTTGGGTAGGTATGTCAAACTTTCCAGCTCAAGCATTGGGATGTGGGGCATAAACGCCTTTTTATCTTGAAAATTAACAGTTTTCATTATGCAAATAAAAACCCTTATGAATAATGTAGGGATAGCTATCCAACTGTTTATTCTTAGTTATATGCCACTTCATACTATAGTTATATCAACGTAAAACATGGTTTCCCTTCTATTCTTCTTCTTTCCCTGTCATGTCGTAAAATGTGTGGTGAAGCTATGCTGAATTTGCTCGAAAGCAAATGTCGGTCTTTCTAGTTAAAACTGTACATTTCCTGTCAATATTACATACAGTCTGTATAATCCACTATTTCATCGCACCGTGACATTCTTCCTGAAAAATACCAGATTAGCCTTTCTGCCAATAGTACCAGTAGTACTAACATCTGTTTCTTTTTCGTAAAATTCTGTCAGAAATAAAGATGTTTCACTCCTTGTGAAGGTTACCCCAAAAGCTGTGTGCGCTTGGAATGATATAACGATGTCTTGTTAGCTGTCAGACTGAATGACAATACATTTATACAAAACCGCTAACATCAGTAACTTGTATAAGAAAATATCCACATATTTTGATATCTCAGTCTGTCGTGGTATCTGTATCTTGTCCTGCTATACAGTGGATCAAGGTCAAGGGAAAAAATGGGATGCGCAAGTCTAGCCCTGCAGTAAGTTGTATAAAATCTCATTGTGTATAGAATGTACACCTACCGTATGCTTTTGTTGTCACGGCTTGTGGAAAATAACTTGATGAATATATGCATTTATGCAAATTTCAACGCCAAGGTCACCGTTAATAAAACATAGATTCATACAAATGTATGCAAATACCGTACACAATCCTCTACAACTGTTTTGTCTCCTCTAAAAATGTTGTGTCTCAGAAAACTCCACTCTACCCAGTACCCCACCTGCATCTGTTTGTGTCATTACGAGTATATCTTTCCCAGGAAACTCCACTGTATCCGGAACAACATCTACCTACACCTGCTTATGTCCCCATATATTTGTGCGTTGTCAGGAAGCTCCACTGTATCCGGAACTACATCTACCTACACCTGCTCATATCCCCATATCTTAGTCCGTTGTCCGTTGTCAGGAAGCTCCACTGTATCCGGAACTACATCTACCTACACCTACTCATGTCCCTATATCTTTTTCCGTTGTCAGGAAGCTCCACTGTATCCGGAATTACATCTACCTACACCTACTCATGTCCCTATATCTTTTTCCGTTGTCAGGAAACACCACTGTATCCGGAATTACATCTACCTACACCTGCTCATGTCCCCATATCTTAGTCCGCTGTCCGTTGTCAGGAAACTCCACTGTATCCGGAACAACATCTACATGCACCTGCTTATGTCCCCATATCTTTATGCGTTGTCAGGAAGCTCCACTGTATCCTGAACTACTTCTACCTACACCTGCTCATATCCCTATATCTTTTTCCGGTCTCAGGAAACTCCACTGTATCCGGAACTACATCTACCTACACCTGCTCATGTCCCTATATCTTTTTCCGTTGTCAGGAAGCTCCACTGTATCCGGAATTACATCCACCTGCACCTGTTTGTGTCCTTCATCCTCCGAGCGGTGTTTATCTTCATCAAAGACGCCGTGCTGTTCGGGGGGATCGGACAACCGACGTACAGCGACTTTAATGGTGACAGTAAGGTGAATCTAGGTCTTTCTTTGTCCTCTATTAAAACTTATAAAATACCAAATAACACCCAAAATGCTTTAACATTTCTTTTAATTTTGAAAAGTAATTTGAAAAGCATCAAGATGTTGTGGCTAGTCCATATTTTGCAGGCTACTCAGTATCGTAATGTGTTTACACAAAAACACATACTCAATGCTTATACGCAAACACACACACACACACACAAACATATATATAGAGAGAGGGAGAGTGAGAATAGAGAGAGGGAGGGGAGAGAGTAAGTGTACCCCCATTATTACTCCGTTAAGGAGGTCATGACCGGCCTCCGGACGGAGTATTGTGAGCAGTCGTTTTGTCGTGTTCGCAGCTAGATCACAGGGTTCCCTTTATTTAATCGGCATGAAACTGTATACGTCTGTATATGCCCTTGGTAATGCACGTATTTTTATTTTTATATTTTTACTCCGTGAAGGAGGTCAGGACCTCCGGACGGAGTGTTGTGATCGGCTGATTTTTCATGTTCGCAGTCAAAACACTGGGTTCTTTTTGTGTAATCGGCACGCAATTTTATACGCCGTCTGCGGGCATGCCCGTGTTGATGCACGAATGTGTATTTTCGCCGTTGCTGCTTTCGCGGTCAATGTAATACTGCAGACGCACCCGTACAATTACGAGGCGAATTGAAATGGTCAAGAAAAACGCGTTGTTTGGAATAGCAGTGGGGGGTGGAACTTCATGCAGATACGGGGTGGTTTTGATAAGTGGTTCCAGACGTTTTTGCCCATGCTTAAGAGATGCCAAGTTTTTTGGAAGATGTTCGCAGCCAAAACGCATTCTTCCGTACGTCGCATTTCTGTGTAATTTCGCATGTGGTGTGGCATTATGTCCGGGATGATGCACGTCTTTTTATTGTTACCGTAGCTGTTTTGATATTGAAGTAAATGCATATTTTAGAAACATCCCTACTTTTACAATCCTGTGGAATAGGCCGTAGGTTTAGGCAGTTGTCTGGTAGCAGAGGTACTCTAAGCAGATATCCTGGTTATCTGGCCGGCGGTAGTAACACTCGCGGTGCTGGAATTTGGCCTGTTCCAGGCGCGCTTAATTAGGTACAGGCACGGTAAGACGATGGGGCTGTCTTTGTTACTAGACACGACCATGATAGTCCGATCTTTATGTGAATGCAATGATTGTGTGTGTGTAATTAAAATGAACTTCGAACTTGAAGCACAGTATCTTTACACGCCCTGGGAGCAGTAATGGATTTAGGTCTTTGTATGTTTTATGCTTGTGACGCGCCCTCATTGTATTAACCGTTGCCTAATTATAATGTCTGCACAGTAGGTCTGGCGTTGACGCTTGGGATTTTGTTGAAATATATAAAACTTCACGGAGGATTGTCACCTATGGCTTCTTGTTTATATTCGTAGCAGTTTTCGTGGTCAATGTACATTTAGAGGCATATGGGACCGGCCGCAATAAAACGTTATTTTGAATAGCGGGGGGGGGAGGGTTTTCTTCCGGCAGATACGGATTTTGGTTGTTGTTTAAAAACAGCTGTTTCGTAGACTGTAGTGGAAATGGTGAGGCGTTCTCCAATGCGTTCGCAGTAAAGAGTCATTGTTGTCTTCCTTGTATTTCTATGTAATTGGGCATGTGGTGTGTCGTTATGTCCGTGATGATGCACGTTGTTTTCCTTTCAACGTAGCAGTTTTTATATTGAGGTAAGTTCATATTTCAGAAACACCCCTATTTCTGTAATACTGTGGAATAGGCTGTAGCTTAATTATAAGTAGCTGTAGGTTCTGAAAGCAGATATTAGGTGGTTGTTGTGTATAATCGTTTGCGTAGTACCTGTTTGTATTCTGACTTCTTGTGACTGTGATTGTGAATGGTTTGCACCTACTACTATACCTTATCAAATAAATGTAAAAATGTAAATGAAAGAATACTTGTTATAGAATATAGACTTTGTTCATCTGTTTACGCTTGTCGTGTTCTTGATCATATGTATTTGCAAAATATAAAACTTCACGGAGAATTGTCGCCTATGGACACTTGTTGTTCTTTAAGAAACAAATCGTTTTAAGACAGGTCTAAATTTAATTGTATAGGTATCTGAAACTAATTATTCTTGTTTTGATGTTATATGACCAATGACAAGGTCAGGTGTTTACAGTTTTGCAACTCCTTTGCCAGACTAGACTGTATTTTCCACTTGTTCTAGACCAGTGATTTCGTCTACCCATCGGCCAGGTATCTACTAGCGTTTGTGTGTGAGTGTGTATGTGTGTATGTGTGTGTGTGTGTGTGTGTGTGTGTGTGTGTGTGTGTGTGTGTGTGTGTGTGTGTGTGTGTTGT
>NW_017804154.1:78241-112358 GCF_001625305.1 Branchiostoma belcheri | reverse complement strand
GCGTTGTCAGGAAGCTCCACTGTATCCTGAACTACTTCTACCTACACCTGCTCATATCCCTATATCTTTTTCCGGTCTCAGGAAACTCCACTGTATCCGGAACTACATCTACCTACACCCGCTCATGTCCCTATATCTTTTTCCGTTGTCAGGAAACTCCACTGTATCCAGAATTACATCTACCTACACCTGCTCATGTCCCCATATCTTAGTCCGTTGTCCGTTGTCAGGAAACTCCACTGTATCCGGAACAACTTCTACATGCACCTGCTTATGTCCCCATATCTTTGTGCGTTGTCAGGAAGCTCCACTGTATCCGGGACTACTTCTACCTACACCTGCTCATATCCCTATATCTTTTTCCGGTCTCAGGAAACTCCACTGTATCCGGAACTACATCTACCTACACCTGCTCATGTCCTTATATCTTTTTCCGTTGTCAGGAAGCTCCACTGTATCCGGAATTACATCTACCTACACCTGCTCATGTCCCTATATCTTTTTCCGGTCTCAGGAAACTCCACTGTATCCGGAACTACATCTACCTACACCTGCTCATGTCCCTATATCTTTTTCCGTTGTCAGGAAACTCCACTGTATCCGGAACTACATCTACCTACACCCGCTCATGTCCCTATATCTTTTTCCGTTGTCAGGAAACTCCACTGTATCCGGAACTACATCTACCTGACATAAGTCGACATACGTAGTCAGACACACCCTACTACAGAGGGATGACAAAGCGGTCCTCGTCAACCTGACGGACGAACGACACATCTACCTACACCTGCTCATGTCCCTATATCTTTGTTCGTTGTCAGGAAACTCCACTGTATCCGGAATTACATCCACCTGCACCTGTTTGTGTCCTTCATCCTCCGAGCGGTGTTTATATTCATCAAAGACGCCGTGCTGTTCGGGGGGATCGGACAACCGACGTACAGCGACTTTAATGGTGACAGTAAGGTGAATCTAGGTCTTTCTTTGTCCTCTATTAAAACTGATAAAATATCAAATAACACCCAAAATGCTTTAACATTTTAACAAAGTAATTTGAAAAGCATCAAGATGTTGTGGCTAGTCCATATTTTGCAGGCTACTCAGTATCGTAATGTGTTTACACAAAAACACATACTCAATGCTTATACGCAAACACACACACACACACACAAACATATATATAGAGAGAGGGAGAGTGAGAATAGAGAGAGGGAGAGGGAGGGGAGAGAGTAAGTGTACCCCCATTATTACTCCGTGAAGGAGGTCATGACCTCCGGACGGAGTATTGTGAGCAGTCGTTTTGTCGTGTTCGCAGCTAGATCACAGGGTTCCCTTTATTTAATCGGCATGAAACTGTATACGTCTGTATATGCCCTTGGTGATGCACGTATTTTTATTTTTATATTTTTTATATTCGTAGCAGTTTTCGTGGTCAATGTACATTTAGAGGCATATGGGACCGGCCGCAATAAAACGTTATTTTGAATAGCGGGGGGGAGGGTTTTCTTCAGGCAGATACGGATTTTGGTTGTTGTTTAAAAACAGCTGTTTCGTAGACTGTAGTGGAAATGGTGAGGCGTTCTCCAATGCGTTCGCAGTAAAGAGTCATTGTTGTCTTCCTTGTATTTCTATGTAATTGGGCATGTGGTGTGTCGTTATGTCCGTGATGATGCACGTTGTTTTCCTTTCAACGTAGCAGTTTTTATATTGAGGTAAGTTCATATTTCAGAAACACCCCTATTTCTGTAATACTGTGGAATAGGCTGTAGCTTAATTATAAGCAGATATTAGGTGATTGTTGTGTATAATCGTTTGCGAGTACCTGTTTGTATTGTGACTTCTTGTGACTGTGATTGTGAATGGTTTGCACCTACTACTATACCTTATCAAATAAATGAAAAATGTAAATGAAAGATCTTGTTATAGAATATGACTTTGTTCATCTGTTTAGCTTGTCGTGTTCTTGATCATATGTATTTGCAAAATATAAAACTTCACGGAGAATTGTCGCCTATGGACACTTGTTGTTCTTTAAGAAACAAATCGTTTTAAGACAGGTGTAAATTTAATTGTATAGGTATCTGAAACTAATTATTCTTGTTTGGATGTTATATGACCAATGACAAGGTCAGGTGTGCACAGTTTTGCCACTCCTTTGCCAGACTAGACTGTATTTTCCACTTGTTCTAGACCAGTCGTTTCGTCTACCCATCGGCCAGGTATCTAGAACAAGATTGTTATTACCTACATTTATTGTCCTCTACGTCTTTGTTACCTTTGTCAAGAAGGTTATGTTTTCACTAGCGTTTCTGTGTGAGTGTGTATGTGTGTATGTATGTGTGTGTGTGTGTGCATCTCAAGAAGCTTTGCATGTATTGTCATGAAACTTGCAAGGCTATACTTGCTACATTTGGAAGTTAAGTGAAGGTGAAAATCAATAAACATAATTCATTCAAATAATTGCATAATGTATTAGAAAGTCCTATGATAGCTGTCTCTGTTACGATAAGGCTGTCATTGGGTGGAGAATATGACCAACTGATAATCCATGATGGAAATAAATGAGGATCGTATTTTCATAACCAATGAGAAAAATGCATAATTTCGTCAGTCGGAATGGTTAACATCATTTGGCGAAGGTATGAGATCGTGGAACTCTTGTTTTCCGAAATGCAATATTCAGAAGACAAAGGCACATGCATTAGCACGCACACACACAAAGACACATACACTCACACACAAAAAACACGTGCATGTTCACACGCACATTCACACAGACACAAATATAAAGAAGTCATAACTAGATCGTTCCACACGCATATAGAAACACACATACATACACGCACACACATACATACAAACACACCTACAAACGCGCACATTTCGTGTTCCGTACCTGTCAGTATATTTTGGCGAGACAGATATTTAATTTGTAAAATCCCTGATCCTCCCATCAGCAGACGGCGCCAGCAGCCAGCAAGTGAAGCTTATCGCACAAGAGAAATCAAGATCTCATATTACTGTTACAATTTGTTGGACTCCTGACAACAACCTTTAGTGCGAACCGTGCTGAGACATAGGCATCCATGGGTTGATCATCTTCTTTTATGATCGCTATTCTAGAGTTTATATTATCGTGGTTGTTTAAATGATTGGAGAGTGCTCTGCTGTCTGATAACAAAGCAATCAGATATGGTTTCGCTTCCCAGTACTACAGCGCCACCTGGTGTGATATACGGAATCTGCAGCATCAGCACACCAGCACAAGCATGCGCGCGCACGTCCATTGATAGATTAAGACGCAGACAAAAAGACACGCAGACAGACGGAAATCAATATGCATGTATATGTCACAGGGGAGATTGGAATCCAGGGGGATCCGGAATCCTCCTAGGGGAGATTGGAATCCCTATCTCCCCTAGGGGAAATTGGAATCCCTATCTCCCCTAGGAGAATCTGGAATCCTCCTAGGGGAGATAGGGATTCCAATCTCCTCTAGTGGAGACTGGAATCCTCCTAGGGGAATCTGGAATCCTCCTAGGAGAGATTGGAATCCTGATATTCAGATCCCAATTAAGTAGTAGAAATACTAGAACTCATAGATTGAATCTTTTCACACCTAAACTTTCAATCAATTTCAGCATAGGCAAGCCTATTACATGTACACATGTACTATAATTGTAGGTGAATTACCAGATTAGAATCAAGATTTGTCCTGGCATAATTTGCAGTTCTAACTCTATAATTGCAATCTTTCCTAAGAAGAATTCTGCTTTCTGCTGCTGTTCATCCTCCGCCATCATTTGATCAGTATGCTGTCACTTCGACTGGCTTGGTAGGGGAAAACAATCCCTTATATACCAAGTCACTAACAAACTGGAAAAACTGTTTTTTGAGTCACTATCTCACAATGGCCTGATGCAAATATCTGGGTCTGATTTGCATATTCACTTACCTATACTGAAATTGATTGAAAGTTTAGGTGTGATATAACTCGGTCTATTTTCCCAAGCATTTTGATGCAATCAGAATTTCTCCTTTTAAAATTGGAGATTGTCCTGTAAGAATTCCCACTTGTCCTAGGGCAAATTGGAATCCCTATCTCCCCTAGGAGGATTCCAGATTCTCCTAGGGGAGATGGAGTTCCAATCTCCCCTAGGAGGATTCCGGATTCCCACTTAGAGGAGAACATCCCACTTAGAGGAGAAATTGCCAGACATGTGTCATATGATTTGAAATGACATACATGCTGAACAAACCAAACTCCTGAGGGCAAGACACTTTGTTTTGTCACGGTAAGTGCAATTTTTGTCATACCTTCCTCCTTTTGAACCGCAGATCGGGTGCAAGATCGTTGTGACCTTGTACAACTACTTCATCGCTGCCAACTACTTCTGGCTGCTGGTGGAGGGACTCTTCCTGCACTCCCTCATCGCCGTAGGCTTCTTCTCCGAACGGAAGTACTTCCGGTGGTACATGGTGCTGGGATGGGGTAGGTACTTCCGAAGGTCCGCTGCAGTGGTATGTGTAGGTGCGAGAGCGTTGCAGTATTTTTCTTGGAAATTAACCTGTATGCATAAAAATGTATCGACTGCTACCACGGTGAACGGTTATCTTGTGGTTTTACGCCTCAGAAAACTCGTTCCGTCGTTTTTCATCAGGTGCTCGAGCATTGATATAAGTGCGAAAACGGTACATTGTACTATGATGGTTAGGTATTCCTGGTGGTACATGATATTAGGAAGGGTAGATACTCCCCGTATCATCAAGTTTTGAAGTTGTGGAACTTCAGTGATTTAACCATTCGCATTGCGGTTGCATAATTGTAGCATGTTTATTAATAAGCACACGGGCGTATGCCTGTCTCCTTAATTCGTCCTTCCCTGTTGTAGGAACACCTTGGCTGTTCATGATCCCGTGGATTTCAGTCCGAGCAACACTTCAAGACACACGGTGGGTTTACTATCCCACAATCTACACATAACATGGCACAGAACGGGGACACTAGAGTTCTGTCACATTCGGGGCGGGATGAGCCGGCATGCCGTCTGAACGAAAACTCTTTATGTACCCCTGTATATTCAAAATGGATTCTAAATATTTACTGCATTTCATATATTTTTGTCATTTCTGGTGGCCATGGCCAGCCCGAATTGTTTAGTCCTGCTTAAAGCCTTCGAGGCCAAGTTAAAGTGAAGTAATGTACCCAAATTGTATTCTAACGGCAGTATTGGTTTGATTCTCAATATCTCAACAGTATTCCAACAGCTTTCGCAACATTCTGATCGCATTTAATGGAAAAACGAAAATTTAATACAACATGAAATATATATATACCCGATTTTGCCAAGTCCTAACCGTCACGTCACTAATTCCGATTGGTAATGCATGAAGATGACTGTCTTATTTTGCCAGATGCTGGGAAATCAAACACCTGCAGTACTGGTGGATCTACAGGGGACCCATCCTGGTGTCTGTGCTGGTGAGGGGAACTGATTTTCACGTCTGAAACATCATTAATCACATCTGTCTAATATACATTTAATTTAATAGTTTTTCTTTATTGATGAATAATCGAAATTGCACAAGGCGGCGTCGGCATAAAATTTTGTTTATGGGGTGGGGCTATAGCGACGTATCGAGGACTAAACGCCGAACGCCACATACATGTATTGAGCACAATTTTGGTGAAGGGTAGATATCCAGGTGATAAGATGGACCAAAAAACATAGTAACTTGACATGATTTTAAAAACAGACGTTTCAAGTAGCATCCACGACCTTCCGTCAGTGACACAGGAGACTTGTCAGGAAGATTTATAAGCACGAAGTATTGATTGATATTGATATGCAGATAATTGAAGACAATATTTTTGAAGTTACGTATAGTAAAACGTCGTATGATTTAGCTGCGATGTTGTTCCGCGGCCTCATACCTTCGCCAAGTGATGTTAATCTTTAGGAAGGACAAATTATTATTCCCCCTGATTATGCAAATAGGACCCTTATTTCCATAAATTATATCAGTTGATCATATTCTCCACCAAAAGACAGTCTTATCTTAACAAAGAATACCATTTCCTCATAAATTATGCAAATGAGGTTCGTATTTGAATACTATTTGAAGTTGTTTAATCATCTTCACTCAACTTTCAAACACCCTAAGCATGGAATTCCAGGCAATACTATTGCTGAATTACAACATTTTCTCATTCATTATGCAAATTAAATCTTAATTTACATAGTCAATATCTGCCTTTGTTTCGTTCGCAATTACATACGCCACAATCTTCAATAGTCCCACCATGTAATGCAACTTTGCAAACTAATGCAAATTTCTGCTTATCCTTTCTGCTAGTTACCTCCATGAAATGTGTCATGGATGTTACATTTTCAGTTGCTTTTGTCCGTCCGTCCGTCCGTCAACAAGATAACTCAAGAATGGCTGGATGGATTGGTTTCATACTTGGTGCTTTGGTAGGGTGTCAGGAAAGCTGGAAATGATGAGTTTGGGCCCCCTAGTGGCTTCCCTTGGTACTGCGGTGAAAGTTCCGGTTTTGATTTCTCGCGATCTGGACATGCGAGGGTCACGAATTTTGGATGGTAGGTAGCTCTTGTCTGCGGGAAGAAGTCACGTCAGTTTGGGCCCCCTTGCGGCTTGTTCTGGAACTGCAGGACAGTTTCTTTGGAAATCTTCGAGAGAGGATAACTGAACAACCTTTTGATGGATCGTCGTGATTTTTGGTATGTAGGTAGCTTGAGTGATGATTGACATAATTAAAATACAGTTATGCAAAACAGGATCTAATTTGCATAGTTAATGAGGAAATTCTATGAATCTGCTGTATTCCATATTACAGCTATGAAACATGAAACACTTTAGACATATGTAATTGAGAACGACGAGATCTTTTGCAGATATTGATTATGTAAATGAAGACCTATTTTGCATAATTAATGAGAAATTGGTACAGTTTTATGGTGGTATATGATGGGAATTTAATACTTGCCATAATTGGAAGTTCAGTGAAGGTGAACATCACTCAACATTATTTATTCAAATTAGGACCTCATTTGCATAATTTTTGAGGAAACACTAGGATAGCCTTATTTCTTAAGATAAACATGTCATTGGATGGGTAATATTATAAACTGATATGATACATGCAAATGGCCTCTTATAATTTGCATATTCGCAGTGAAAATGTATAATTACTCAGCTTGGAGGGCAAACATGAGTTGGCAAAGGTGTGTCAGAGGACGTGCTTGCATATAACCAACAGTATGTTGTCCATGTTAAATGATAAGGATTTCACCAGTGTGTTGCATGTTACTAGGTAGGAGCTATGTGAATAATTTGTATAAAAATTTTGCAGATGAGCAGGATTGTAAGTGTGAGACATTTACACATGGTCATCACCATGCATAAGATTTACAAAAGAACTAAACATGTCATGGAGGTATGAGATCGCCAAACTCTAGTTATGATTATTATTAGCCAGAGGTGAATTAATCCAGCTATGAATTCTTGGAAACATTTATACATAAAAAGGCAGGCCCGGCAGGGTATCTTTAATCCAAAATAGAATGGTTATGAGATGGAAAACAATCGAAGTCATACACAAGAGCACAGAAAAGAAGTTCTTGTTAGTAGGTACTTAGTAACTGCCTGGATTAAAGACCTCTTCTTCAATTTCCGCGGTACGCTGTCGAAGTTGCATCATGCGACGTTTGAGACGGGAGAAATAAAAGAACATTGCCAAAACATTGTCAAATAAACTGTCCAAGGTGAACAAGAGATCCTAACAGGCATAAATCGCTTCTACTATACTTATTCCCATGTCTGTAGTCGTTTCTGACACGTTGTTTTTTTTTTACCTCATTCCACAGGTAAACTTTATGCTGTTTCTAAATATAGTCCGGATTCTTGCTGTGAAACTACGACAGGCCAACGGAACAAGAGAACATTCGCAGCAGTACAAGTAAATACTCCTGACAGTTATTTCGTTTCCATCTCTACATATATAAGATGAAGTTAATTCAAAAATAGTATCAAATTGACACACCACTGAAGTAAGTATGGTTATTATGTTATGAGAATTAGGTTGTTCGTGTGTGCGTGTTTGTGTGTGTGTGTGTGCGTGTGTGTGTATGTATCAGTGTGTTTGTGTGTGTGTGTGTGTGTGTGTGTGTGTGTGTGTGTGTGTGCGTGTGTGTATCAGTGTGTGTGTGTCTGTGTGTCTGTGTGTCTGTGTGTGTGTGTGTGTGTGTGTCTGTAGGCAGGTGTGTGTGTGTGTGTGTGTGTGTGTGTGTGTCTGTGTGTCTGTGTGTGTGTGAGTGAGTGTGTGCGTGTGGGTGTTTGTGTGGGTGTGTGGGTGTGTGTGAGTGTGTGTGTGTCAGGGTGAGGGTGAGTGTGTGTGTGTGTGTGTGAGTGTGTGTGCGCGCGCGCGAGTGTGTGTGTGTGTGTGTGTGTGTGTGCGTTTGTGTGGGTGTGAGTGTGTGGGTGTGAGTGTGTATGCGCGTGCGTGTCTGTGTGTGTGTGCGTTTGTGTGGGTGTGAGTGTGTGGGTGGGTGTGCC
This sequence comes from Branchiostoma belcheri, assembly GCF_001625305.1. Classification (NCBI taxonomy): domain Eukaryota; kingdom Metazoa; phylum Chordata; class Leptocardii; order Amphioxiformes; family Branchiostomatidae; genus Branchiostoma; species Branchiostoma belcheri. Next base: position 103,781 of record NW_017804154.1, on the reverse strand, counting down.
TTAAAAATTTGGGCCTCCTGGTGGCTGACTTTGGTACTGCAGCAGAACTTTTTTTACCTTTCGTCCGGGAAGCTTTTAAAGCGGATTAATCAAGATAGGAATGATGAATGTTCATTATTTTAGGCATGTAGGTAGTACAGATGTACACAATAAAATGCAAATCATGTTGACACATTTGACACATTCAGCCAGACGGGCTGTCATTTCTGTAATAAACACAGGTCGGAATTTTTCACTCTTCAGGTTGACAGGGGCGTCATGCCGCTTATTTGATTGACATTTTGTGAGCCCAATTTATTTAGGGGTAAATAAGGCCTACCAAAGTACATTTAAGTAAGGGGTCCTCTTTTCGTCATTTTTAACCATGGCTGCATGGAAAATAAACGAATTTTCCCAGGGTAACAGCTTAGTACTCGAAGAAGCTCAGTACCTAATTTTTCCGATACTTAAATTAAAATCGATGCAATACGTGTACCGCTATCTTCGATGACCCAAACACACCCACAACGCATATAGAACGCACAATCCCGAGGCGAAAAGGCCACATAACCATCCGCGCGGACTAATTACCAGGAAGTCTTCGCTGGACCAACAACATTACGCCACCTATAAAGGCTACATCTAACCGGCTTTTCAGAAAATACAATGATATGTACACAGATAGTACAATATCAGGGATATCGCGGTAAAAACATACGAAACAAAGTCACGTTTCCGGCAATTTTCTGCACACTTAGACTCAGATTTAAACTCCGACCCGGAACCATAATAGAATTTTGATACTTGTAATGTAATGTATGTAATCTGTGGCTAGTGGAACATAAACAGATACTAATCATGCAAATCAGAACCTAATTTACATAATCACTGAAAATACTATAATTCCTTAGTGGTAGATGAGATGTAACTTAGACCAGTTCAGTTAGAACATTTGCATAATTAATGATGAAATTTTGAAATGAAAACTTGACAAGGGTTTCATTTCACTTTCACATTGAATACAAATACTTTTAATCTGAGTTGAAAAAGCCATATATGAAAAAGATTATGCTACATGTAATAATCCCATTTCCATGATCAATAAGACAAAATGTTATCGCTCTATATTCGATGTTGTGCTGCGAATTCTTTTCTGTACACTTTCTGCAGGAATCTTCATCTGTGTGACCTACCTGTTGTAATAATGTGTTATTTCTCCTTCAAACCGTTACTTCTGTGTGATTTCTTCAGGAATCTACCGTGTTGTAATAATGTGTTATTTCTCCTTGAAACCGTTACTTCTGTGTGATTTCTTCAGGAATCTACCCTGTTGTAATAATGTGTTATTTCTCCTTCAATCCGTTACTTCTGTGTGATTTCTTCAGGAAGCTGACCCGATCCACACTTGTGTTGATCCCGCTCTTCGGTGTCCACTACATCGTCTTTATCGGCCTTCCTGAAGACGTCACGGGGCAGGTGAAATATGTCAGCTACTTCTTCGACACTTTCATGAACTCATTCCAGGTAAGCATAATTTCCTATGTGATGAAATTGGCCTTTTTGCATCTGTTACTCTGTAAATATTATCATAATCCCATGTAAATGTAAATAAATTATTACTGTACAGTTTTATTCATCCCCAAGTGAAGTGAGATGAGGTTAGTGTTAAACGGCCAGACAGAATGTCTGTGTGCGATTGGGGATGAGGAAAATTACCTGTGGTAAATAATCTAGTTGAGGCTATCAGTTCTTGATTACTAGAACTAGATTACTAGTTCTTGATTTGAATTCTGTTCAGACGGGGGGGGGGGGGGTGATCGACCGAATAAGCTTCAGGTCACATAAGGTAAGAATGGCTTGAGCTTAAGAGCTGCGTACGTAAAACACGGGTTCAGGTACAGGTTCGGAACTGTACCTATTTGTTCTAGAAGGGTACCCGCCAACTCCTAAAATTTTACTATTCTGGAACTAGCAATGTTGTTGTCTGTTCCAAGAAGTATTAGATTCGTTATATCCGGTACAGTACCAGTACAACAATGTTCCGGTTTTTTTACCTGTGCCTAATTGATTGTAATCGTATCGCTACACAGTTGAGCTAGAACCAGTAAACTTGGTGACATTTCCTCAAATATATCTGGCAACGATTTCCTTTCAGTGAAATATGTAAAAAAAGTTTCCGTGTTGTCATGACAACGGGTTTCTGAAAATTTTTAATTCAGTCATTTTTCTTCAAACATTGACATTTTCAATTTTCTATGTTAAGTAAAAGTGCTTTCTAACAGTTATGACAATCTTACGTAATTTTCAGTAATCTGTAACATAAAAAATGCTAGTTTGATGACGTCATTTGTCAAAATCAAAGATGACGGACTATATAAAGAGTACAAAACCAAGCCGCAAGATTCCGCATGAACAATTATGAAAGAGGTACTAGTTAATGCAAATGAAAAGAAACCTACAATGGTCGCTGGAAGACAGACGAAAATGTCCAGATTATGCATGACGTACAAAATGACTAATAAACTGGAGGACGTACCAACCACTAAGTATCTGATATCAGCCCAGAAAAGAACAAGAAACAGTCATGCCTTCCAATATCACAGTTGTCAAGTAAGAATTGAGGTGTTCAAAAACTCGTATTTTCCAAGAACTACCGTAGAGTGGAACTCCTTGCCACGAAGCACAGTAGGGGCATCATCACTAGAAAGCTTTAAACAACTGCAATTAAATTTGCAAAGATTAAGAGTAACAAGTCGTTTGGTATGATATAGCTAGCTGCCGCCGCGCCGCGTGCCTGCGAAGCTGGTGTGTTACGCCGAAGGACGGCTATACCGATACAGATATCGTTAGCTTTTTGGTCAAACTTTGTGTGTTTTAATTAACAGAACAGCCCATTTGTATTGCGTTTTATGTTGTATCTTTTAAAAATGTTGTTTTTATTTTCAAAATGGCGGAGACCTTGAATGTGCGTTATTTTCACGGCAGCAATGCGCGCGCCGATGTCGTCCATAAAAATTACCTGCTGTGGCCTAACTCAAACAATGGCGGATAGGTTATGTTGTGTGATAATAACGTTTCGTCCGTCAGTTTCGCGCTGTTCCTATTTGATAAGTAATGCCAGATGCTGCCTGACGTTCTTGTAACAGGATTCTTGATACATGTTACACTTAGAGTTCGCCATATGGGCCCGTATTGAATACCACCACAGTGACACCACAGATTTCGCACGTTATCTCGAATGGATTGTAATAGGATTGGATTGGATTAATTGGACGTATAAAATCACTGACGATAATTGCTTTTCCGTTTCATTTCGTGTTATAGATAGTGCTGATTACGTCACGGCGATCTCAAATGATATCTGATTCAGAGACCAGAATCTGTATAGTCTGCCTACCCTGCCTAAATGCTTAGGCCAGAACTGGTCCCTCGCTCCTGTCCCGCCAGGCAGCACGGTCCTTAGCCTTTTGTTCAGCAAACTTAAGGGACCATCCAGTGTTATGTACTATTTGGTCCCGCCATCTTGTCGGGGTTCTTCCTCTAGGCCTAGGGTTTTCAAAGTCCTGGTGGTAGGTCCCATATACAAAAGAGTTTGGGGGTCTTTTCTGAACATGACCAAACCACCCCAGCCTTCTTTTACGAGTATAGTCTTCTGTGTAGCCTATGCTATTAAAATGATTTCGTTGAGTTTGATATGTTTTCTTGTAGATAGTTAGTAAGTGTCTTCATAATTGGATGTGATAGTTTTGATATTTGGACAACTGTATAACATGATACAGGAGGATAGCTTCTCAACTCATCTATCCCTTGGTCTTAATTATTTGACCGTTGGGGAACCGCATATGATCTGACAACCAGTTTGCTCCACCCTTCTCAATGTTCTGTGTCATGCTGGTCCATTCATTCTCTGATATTATCCTCCTTTTTATCCGTTGCCTACCCTTCTTTCTTCCTCCTTGTGCTGTTCCTTGCATGAAGATTTTGGCTAGTCTCCATTATCGATGACAGGTGTCCATTCTACCTAGTACGTTTCCGTATCTTGACTGTCTTCGATAATAGAAATTCGTCGTATATTAGACACTCACTTGCATTGTTGCCATTCAGTATGTAAAGCATCAGCTACCTACATACGAACATCACGACAAGCCATCAACCGGTTCTTGGGTTATCCCCGAATAACATTTTTTGACAATGCTCTTGCAGTTCCAGAACAAGTTGCTATGGGGCCCAAAACTTTCAATCGATCACAAAGGCTATCTATCATCTACGATTCGTGACCCTAGCTTGTACAAATCACTAGATATCAAAACCGCAAAACCCCGCTATAGTACCACAAGCCACAAGGACAAATAGGTTTGAGGTCTCATCAAGTCCTACCCAACTACCAAGTTTCATGACAATCCATCCACAACTTGTTGAGTTATCGTGGCAAAGATCAGAAATTTAGTAACTATATGGCATGCGCGAATTCCTTCAGTTTTTCAAAACTGGACGCATAATATACCTACATACCCCAGAGGTGTCACCAAGGAAGGAACTCACCATAGATTTTGGTTGGGAGAAGATAATACACAAACAAAGTTATTCTCTGATGATAAGAAGTACGAAACATAAGGGAACAAACAACCGGAATCAGCTGTTTGTAATAAGCATAAACGTTTTGTAACAAGACTTACAAGACGTACATTAAAATATAACGATTCTGGTCTTCTAAGGGTTTCTTATGTAAGTGTTCTAATGATGACAAAGCTAATGGATGAATTTGTTCTTAGATTACTATATTTTAGATAGATGGTTACATGTAGTAGCCAGGCCTTCTTACCTCTCCCGTACCAACACTATATTTAACATGATTGGAAGCGGTTGATTTACCGCGGTGTAAGATTATCATCTATTGCCAGGCTGCAAAATTGGATTTGATTTATTCCTTGAAATATCTATTCAGGTGAACGATCATATAGACTTAAAACATGTACTGAAATATTTTTTGTTATTATTTATCTATTTATCCGTTCATTTTTCTCTTTTCCTTGTTCCTTCGTTCCCAGGGGCTGATCGTGGCTGTGTTGTACTGTTTTCTAAACGGAGAGGTGAGAAATTATTGTTGATTGTTGATCCATGTTGATTTGATGATGTGGATGACATCTTCTGGGAGGCCCAAAACTGATGCAAGCGTGCGAAAAAAAAAGTTTGGCAAAAAAAAAGTTGCCTTCATTATGGTATCTAGGTGGTCATGAAGGTTGAACAAATGGCTAAACACAGAGAGTAAAATTTTATTGGCATGGTAAATAATAGACTCTTCATTTTCATTCCTTCAAATTGTCTTCTTGTCCTGCAATGTGTTTTGGCACTCTGCGACATAAGTACCGTTTTCTATATTTTTTTTTTCAAATTGCGGTATATATTTGCTCATTTTGCAGCCTTCTTTGTACGATTTACAGTATGGTCGAAACTTTTTTTGTAAACAAAAATTCTTGCGTGCGCGGATGTCATCCATATAATCAAATCAACATGGCCTTAACCATTCAACCGAGTGTGTGTGTGTGTGTGTGTGTGTGTGTGTGTGTGTGTGTGTGTGTCGTGTGTGTGTGTGTGTGTGTGTGTGTGCGTGCGTGCGTGCGTGCGTGTGTGTGTGTGTGCGCGCGCGCGCGTGTATGTGTGTATCTATCTTTGTATCCCCATATCCTTGTGTGTCGGCATCCCTGTTTTAATCAAAATGGAGCAAGGCTACAAAGATTTTGCTAAATGGGGTGCTGCATAAGGCGTTTACAGAAGAGTTACGTCTGATAGATATTTTGTCGACAGGCTGCTGAGAACAGATAAGGGCACGATGTTGATTACCTTCGCCTTCGTTTGTGTGGGGGAGGTCTTTTGTGTTTTTGCGACCTAAAAGATAATTAATCAAGAATGTTGTCATATGTAAAGACTCATTCAATCTTATATGAATTGATCAAACCTAAACGACAATTCAAAATTAACCCATCCTAGAGCACGATTATTGAATCACACACGTTATTAAAATACATTTTAACGTAGTTTATTGAAATATCTTTAAAACTGGCAGTGAACTGGCTATTTTGTATTTTATTCATGGTAAATTCATATCCAAAATATGTATTTTCTTCTCTTGCTTGAACTTTTGGTTAATATGGCTGATTGCTCCTTTCCATCCAAGGAAATTAGAAATACTATCTGTATTAAATAGTGGTCCTAATTCCGACCTATGTTCCATGCAAACGCATATACCTTTGGTAATCGTTTGTCTGACCAAAAACCCGCGCAGTATGAGCTATAATATTGTCAGATAAAGCTGCACAGCTGTGTATTTCACTTCAGTACAGCACCTTGCACCCAAGCGTGATGGTTCACGAAACTTACGGCAGGTTTTTTGGTTATTTTGTGGGTGGAACGTTCTATCGCAATAGGGGTGCCCTAATTCCGACCTAGTGTTAAACACAGGTCCATTTGAGAAGAGAGTTTAAAAATTATAATACACAAATTATGACTAGAACAATCTACAACTGTTTTTCTGTCCCAAACAAGTCTTCTTTTTACGATTACACGACTTGCTCCAAAGCTGTTTCAAAAACAAAACCTGCATTTTTGACACGCTCGTCAACCTCCCAACAAGCGTCAAATTTAAACAGATTTTTCACTCGTCTGTTGCCGGAGCTTACGAACTAAAACAAACTTTGTGAGATTATCGTTACCACCATATAGTTTGTCCATTTTTGTGGGTATTTATATGGCCATGCACCTATGCATAACGCCGCCACAAGGATTTTTTCAAACTAGCCCGGAATTAGGGGTAGGTCGGAATTAGGGCACCCCCCGTTAATAGAAATTACATACGATCACATAAGATGTTATCTATGTCAGAAAGCATGTGTAATCTAAGATTCAATGTGAAAATCGTTGCCACGGCAATACGAAAACTATCACTAATATGATATATTTGTTTCAGGAATTTTTTTCTAGCGTAAGGCTTTCAGACGGTATGTGACATGAAAGCCCCCAGAATTGCTCCAGTAATAATGAAAATTTTATTGCCCGGAGGCTAATTGCAAATTACAAAACATAAAAGAAACAGAATACAGAATAACTGAAATCTACATGATTAAGGTAGCTATCTATAAATATAATTATACCTATGTCTAAAACTATGTCTGAAGGGTTTGACTTTTCTTCTGACTTCTCTTCTGTAAACCATGGAAGACGTAATGTCCCACCTTTTCCAAAATTTATGGGTTTTGGGAAGTAAAAGAAGAATAGTTTTTTCTTGGTCTGTAAGTTTAGAAAAATTTGGATGAATTGTAAAAGTTTTAATAGTCAAGTCATTTCGAGCGTTGTTATGGAAGTTTGAAATAAAATGTATTTCGTCTTCCACAGCCTTTGCACTACAATATTTACAAATTCTTTCACATACAGGTAGTCTTTTATACCGTCCTGTCCCTAATTCCAGAGGATGGGCGCTAACTCTAATTTTACTAATGGCAGAGCTTAGCTCGAAATCTGCAATATCAAGATATCGTTCTGTGTTGTACATGGTTTTACATTTTACATAAAGTACTATCGGTTGATAAAGAATGAAAAAAAAATGTTTGTATATGCATATCTGTAAGTCTCCTCAGCATTTTCCCAACATGTTCAGGGTCACACTGTGACTTATCGGAATGCCGCTAAAAGGTATATCCATTGTGATCTAATATATTTTTAACGCGTTGTAATAAAGTCAGTCTACGAGTATTTGTCGGAAGGCTTTGCTGTAAATAATGTCGTTTATAAGGGTTCTCTCTCTCCCTCTCCCTCTCAACAACATGTATAACATGTTATTAAAATGCATTTTTGACACTTGACAGCAAAATATATCCTTCCCCCTCCAATAAAATTGTGATAGGCCATATTGCACGTTATACATGGTATCGTTGATGAAGGTTAGACATCCAGGTAAACGATACTCGTAAGAAAATTCAAACTCTACTACTGGATCAGTTAACGGATTTATTTCCGGACGTTTCGAGTGACATCCATCACTCTTCTTCAGCGTCACAAATGAACAGAGAACTGATTCACTCTTATATACAAGTAACTAGAAAAACCGGTTAAACAACAAGGTCCGTAAGAAGCTTTATCATGTGAAAGAACGGTTCACTCAATGTACAGGAATTAGAACTAGAAAAACCTGTTCAACAACCGTAAGAGTATACATGGTATCATTATGGTAAATCTATATGTTATGCAACATATGTGTCTTTATGTTGCTGGTACTTTAGGTTTAAATGCCAGATGACTTTCGCAGTCTGCTTTTTTTGTCCGAGAAACTGTGTAGTGACCTTAGAGAAGCACAGAATTGTTTATTAATCGTAATATACTTAGGAATGCCATGGGGTCATTTGAATTCAATATTCTGAAACAATTTAACAACTTAACTGGTGGCTTTGTGACAGAAGCCACTTTGATAATAGTTGTAAATAAACAAAATGACAGTCATAATTTACCATGTTGCGGTGTGGGTAGAGATGTGCAGTGTCCGTAGAGTGTAATAACATTTCATTCATTTGATTCTGTAACGTCATTTCACATTTGGAACAAATCGAGGATACACCGAATATTGTTTATATGTGCATGGTGGCCTGTAGTGTCCGTATAGTGCCTATAAAGTAACGCACTAAAGTTTGAAGGAGCGCGACCTTTAAACCGCTGATCGCTATCCGAAGATTTAAAAAGCATCATGCATGCTATCACTTGTAGTACAATTTTCTGTTTGAAAGTGGAAAAATGTGAGACTTGACAAGTTGGCCCTAGTGTAACACCCTGGTACACTCTGGTCTTGAAATAGCCATATGCAGGTACATAAACATGGTACACTTTTTTCATTTACTTAATAGTTCACCACAAAACAAGGCTCATGTCATAGATCTAATGTGTAGACGTTACCAACGTCCTCTGAGCCTGACGTCACGAGCACGTGTTTTCCCCTGCTTTCAGGTACAGACGGAGTTGAAGAGAAGATGGCGGCTGTGGAAGGAAAGCCGAGCTCTGGGAGGACCGCAGCACATCGCAATGCCGCACACGACCATGTCGATAATGAGCCGGGCTTCTTCACGTGACAGTCCCGCCAACACTCCCCCGAGAAGCCCTTTGCTTTCACAGAACACACCCCCGAGAAGCCCTCTGACGTCACGGAACACCCCCCGAAAAGACATCAACAGACGCCTCACGAGTCCCCCCTGCTTATCATAACGGAAGCACCGAGTGACAAACATAACGTTATGAGTAAACATAGAGGCAACCTGGAGAAATATGCTCCAACGTAATCATGTTGCCAGCATAACTGTACCTGTAATCAAATATCTATCTTGTGTTACCAGGAATACCAAATGATGCAAAAAATCAAGTGATGTATGAATTTTTATTACCCCTCAGATTTACTAAAAACAAACTCTCATTTTGATTAGTAAATCTATTCTCTCTAACGTATCAATCTAGTAGAAAAAAGCCTAAGATTAAATGTTACATAGAATCATTTTCACCTTTCTGTTATTCAAGGTGATAGATCTACATGTAACATGAACTAGTGACTGATTCAAAATAGTAAAGCAAGATTCTGAAGGACACAGATACTCATAACGTAATTAAGGTTTGCAGTGTGGTCTACGGTGTTTGATACCCCTTTATCAGTAATAGCAATTTACTTAAAACCTTTTCATCATTTCTGTCAAGATGGGTGGTTATTATGGAGTCAGATTTCTTTGTATTCTACGAAATGGAACAAAGATGCTATCCACCACACGTTATAAAATGATTACTCTTAGATTTTCCAATGGCAGACATGTTCGCTAGAGGTGTAAAAAGTCCTTTCCATCCGATATGTACATGACACAATAATGACGGACTATCCAATATACCGTGGCGATGACATTGAAGACTAGTCTGTGACAGCCTATTGAAGAGGTGACGAATTGGACAGAAATTACATAGCCTATAATCCGCCAATAGCTTACGAAGACATTGTATAGATAAAACCATCCGCAAAATTATAGAAACAAGAAACAGCTGATATGAAATTTTTAAAAAAACACATACACTCCACCATCAGCTGTTTTTCCACATCAGTAATTTATTCCTTTCCGTTACTATTTACCGTCCTGATGACAATGCTATCTATTCAGTATTTAGTATCGATTAGGTGAACGGGAAAATATAGATGAATATCTTCCACCATTTGTATAATCCACCTTTGTTAAGGTATCGTATCAGATGCGCACCAAAAGCCATGTCACAACTACCGTAGACTACAGATAGCTGATTGGCGTGTACGAAACGATCACAGGAAATGGCACAACACATCTCCCAATATCTGCTTGGAGAGAACACTTAGCGCACACCCACGAAAGCCTACGAAATTAATGACCTGTTTCACACGTCTTTCAACAGGCGTGTTTTCTGAAATATCACATGACCTTTAAAACTGCTAAGTTTGAAAAACGCATTCTAGCAAGCGACGTTTCAGATTAGCGAAGGGTTCATGAATTATAGCTGCGGACGCGACTAACCACTATACTCTTTCAGGAGGCGAACCTCCGTCCCGGAAGTAATTAGCTTCGCGTTTACGTGTAATTATCGAGACAAATGCTTCTGATACCTATTTAGAAAGGACCTGCATCATGTATGATGACTGAGTTAGCTGTCGATAGAATTATCTTTACAATTATTAACTAACTAATCACAACATTGGCTGGTTATTTTATGTAAGTCAAATTCATGGACTTCGCGCATGTATTGCTGTTTCATAAGTAGGTAATCCATGCCATGGGAGGAAAATAACGGATCTATCTGTAGTGTAAATAACGATATTCTTCTCCTTGCGATTCGTGTGTTTATCTGACCCTATTACATATTTGGCAATGACGCAGTAAAATCAGATATCTGCACACGCACACTCACACATACACTCACTCTCTCTCTCTCTCTCTCTCTCTCTCTCTCTCTCTCTCTCTCTCTTACCCATACACGAGTGCGCGCACGCATGCATAATCGTTACTGTGTTGATTCAATTGATCATTTACAAGTTGATATAATCTGTCAAGTGTGAACAAGAGAGCAACAGATGACGATTCCTCAATTACTCTTAGACGTTGAAAATACCATCTGATAGCATCACAACAAACGAACAGAATTGTTTGTACATATAGAAAGTTGTGTAGATGTATAAATGCACTGCAGTATAAATGTATAGCGGTGATGATTGGACCTGGTATAGAATGTGGTTGATTTCATTCGTTCACATATTGAAACGGAAACCTCATTTTCGTGATCAAAGTAAGTGTCATGTTTAACATACATTTGTGACGTTGGCCATAATGTTACTCATTGATTATTATATGTATGATCTGGATCAACCCAGGTTGGGTGGTTCAATCGTGCTCGTGGAAAGAAGGTAATTTGGTGAAATTATATTTGCAGTAAAGTTGTCACATGTTTGATGATATCTCATGTTCTGTAACCGTATCTAAGCTGTGGAGATTATGTCATTTGGGTTTTACTTGACACTGACTTGAATTATATTGTTACACAGCACGATGTTTTGTTCAAACGGCTGGTTCGGCTATTGTGAGTTTATAGCTTACCTGTGTGCATGTCGTATATTAAAAATACTCTGCAAAACGGAAAATGAGTCAATATGATGCATGGTGTAGATAACTGATTTTCCACACAATCACTGACCAATGGCTACTTAGCTATAGGCATACTAGCCAATGGGCCGGTGTCATGCCGATCTGCCCCCCTGGGATTTCTGATTTCGTCGCCCGAGGGGTGAGATCGCTAGTGATCTCCCCCCCCCCCCACTCCTCACCCCCCTTTAGTGATTTCCCCACATAAACACACCGGGGGCGAGATCGCTAGTCTTTAAACCCCCTGGGGGGCCAGATCGCTAGAGATTAAACACCCCTGGGGCGAGATCGCTAGAGATGTGGACTATTTGGGGAGCGAGTTCACTAGAATCCCCCTACCTAGCCCCCCTCTATTCCCCCCCCCCTTCCACCCCGTGGCAAGATCACTAAAGATTAGTACCCCTGTACATGGAGAAGTACATGGAGAAGTTTGAAAACAAAGCCCTCAGCACTTTCAATGACACTCCCCCGGCCAACTGGTTTCGATATGTAGATGACACTTGGTGCAGATTGAAAAAGAGGGTAGCTGCTTATTTCTGACCACATCAACCATATAGATGACAACATCAAGTTCACACAGGAGCCAAGCCATGACAACATGCTCCCTTTCCTAGACACCAAAACTATCGTAGAAGAAGATGGTAACCTTCGTTTCGAAGTGTACAGGAAACCAACCCACACTGATCAGTACCTGGCCTTTGATTCCCACCACCCTTTGGGAAAACAAACTAGCAGTGATCAAAACTCTCTTCCATCGTGCAGACAACATTATCACTTCAGACCAAGCCAAAACGGACGAACATAGGTGCCCTGGCTAAATGTGGCTACCAAAACTGGACTTTCAACAAAGCGCTCAAACCTTCAGATCAGTCTAAGAAAACCCAGAAGTGCAAACCATTGACCAACAAAAACAAGGCCAACATCACTATTCCGTATGTCCAAGGAGTATCTGAGAAACTCCGACGGATCTTCCAAAACTTCAACATAGCCACTAACTTCAAACCTCACTCAACCCTCAGACAAAGACTGGTACACCCCAAGGACCGACCTCACAAAGGTACCAAGGCGAATGTTATTTACAGACTCAAATGTGAGGAGCCCAATTGTAACAACACCTACATCGGAGAGACAAGTCGACCGCTCAAAGTAAGATACAAAGAATATTGCCGACCTAGCGCCAACGGCTACTCCTCAGCTATTTTCCACCACCTACAACACAACCAGGGTCACTCTTTCAACCTCGAGTCCACGGATATCTTAGACCGCGAAACACGCTGGTGGGAACGGGGTGTTAAAGAGGCAATATATGAAAGAATGTACAACCCCACACTCAACAGGGAAGGGGGGCTACGGGTCGATCTTTCCGGCACTTGAGATTTGGCACTCCCAGCCCCGAGGACAGACAACACTTAAGCTCCTGTTCTGTATACAAGGAGCTTTCAGACTAATTTGCATCATCTTGTCTTGACTTGTTTGACTTTTGTTCCTTTTTCGACTTCCAAAAATTTGTCTTCACTTTATTTGCATATCAATCAATAGGTTGTGCTTATAAACCTGCTTTCCCCTCTGGTCTCTCAGTCACTGACGAAAGCTAGTGGATACTAGCTGAAACGTCTGACGTTTTCAAAATCATATCCAGTTGCTTGAGTAACTGCTTTTTGGCGTATCGTATTACCTGGATGTCTAACCTTCATCGACGTATTAGTACCCCTTCTGTATTTCCCTCTAGCTTCTTATGCTTACTGAAGACTGAAAATTCGGGAATAATTCTTACCTGTTACAAGTCATTTTGATTTACATTTTCTTTTATTGCAGAATTACATTTGCCTTAGACCCAGGTCATACACATTACAGGTAGTACACAGGTGTCTTATATTAGTAAGACCGCGGCAGTACATTGAAAACGCTATAAAGGTATTAAACGGCTGTCTTATATTACTAAGACCCAGGTAATACACCTTACAGGTAATACATCATTACCTTACTAAGATGGACTTTTATGCGATACAATTTACACTCACGTAATGCTAAAAACGACCCTAACAAAATATCCTTGACAAAATATGTAACAACGTTATGCATTTGTAACATCAAAATGCGATGTAAAAAACTTTAGGGTAATGCTGCAAACTTTATTCGGGAGGGGAAGATTTTACAATGAACATACTATTGAAAAGATGTTATATATTTTGCTTTTATAACTTTCTTCTCTCTCACTACAAATACTTGGTTCTGTCTAAAGCATCATAACTCTCATTCATACCCGTCCAATGATTTGTCCTGTCGCTTTAGCGGTGCCAGAGAAAACGCAACTCTTACCCGACTCTTTCAACCACTTTCACCCTTTTCGCCTCATGCCCCGTTTGGTGTTAACAAAGGAACAAAGGGCGCTACCCCGAGTTTGACGTATTGCCGTCTCAGCGGTCCTGGACCCGCCAAAACAAAGAGTCACTTCAAACTAGGAACCGTTTTAAAGTTCAATCGATACACCATTGGTAAAACTGACCTCAGCGAGAGCCGTTATTAGGCTTATAGACAGATGAATGGATGCATTAATGGATTGATAGATCAATAATTTGAGAGAGATGAATGGATGAATAGATGGATAGATAGAGATTAGAAACAATGATGGATTAAGATATAAAGACAATTACATATATACAGTTAAACGGTATATAGATATAGATAAAATTAGATAGATAGATAGAATAGAGTAGATAGATAGATAGATAGATAGATAGATAGATAGATAGATAGATAGATAGATAGATAGATAGATAGATAGATAGATGATGGATATAATGGATATCCTTACGTTGTTTGACTTGTAAGTACAAGTGTCTGGAGAGTACTTATGTTTAAGGTTAAGATGGGACAATCGACCAGCAGTCGTGGTTCCTGTTGAAGACTCCTTTAGTGTCTACCCTCCGCTACCGTACCAGTGTCCCCACTTGTGTGTCTTGGGTCTAGTGTGGTATTGAAGGTACGTTTGTATTTAGATATTCTACTTTAGAACAATTAGCTCCTATTAAGACGTTAATCTTATCATTAAAATGTATGTCAAGATTAGGTTTAAGGTCCTTCTTTTCACTGTTGTACCGTGTACGTGATATGCAGACTTCTCACCATGTTTGCCACCTATTTGAGGTTGTCCTTAAGTTCCCACATGTACAATGACCAGTCCAGGTAAAGGAGCCAAAAACGGCAAACGAATGTAAATGGATTATGAATCCCTCACAAAATAGTTCAAATTCACGTCTGCATATTCAAAGATTGAATTTTGATCTTTACAGACGAGGTAAGGGAGGAAGATCTCCACTTTTCGCCTTTTTGGCAAGACCACAGGGGCGAGCTGAGTAGTACAATGTGTGATTCCTTTGTGAAGGAACATGTTGGCAGATGACAGCTGACGTCCTGTCGTACCTGTGCAGCTGACATCACGTGATCTGTTCTTACCGCAGGTTTCAAAGTACACACTTAACGAAAGAACATTTACGGATCAAATTGAATCAGATGCTGCACTGACAAAAGCAACATGACAAGTTTACATACTTGTTGCTTCCAGTCAGCCATCTGGAATATGTATTGTGAAATGTAAATAACAAGGAATTCTAGGAAAAATCCGCATTCCTCTGCTAACAGAGGCTATCATTACAAAGAGAACTAGAGTTCCCCGAACTCATACCTTCCCCAAATGATGTTATCCTTTATGACTGAAAAATTATAGATTATTCCCGTGGCCCCCTGATTATGGAAATAGTATCCTCATTTGCATAAATTGATAGCATATCAGTTGATGCTTGATTGATGCTTGATGATTGATTGAGTTCTCTAACACATGACCCAAAGACGGTATCATGTTAACAAAAAGAACATTCTAGCATTTCCTTATAAATTATGCAAATGAGGTCCTTATTTGAATAAGCTACTTTTAATGATGTTCACCTTCACTTAACTTTCAAGTATGCCAAGTATGATATTCCAGGCTGTTACCAATACGGAGTTTAACATTTTTTTCATTAATTATGCAAATTATTTACAAAGTCAATATCTGCCTGTGTTTCTTTCATTCCCAATTACATATGCCACTAGCTTGAATAGTCCTATAATGTAATCTATAATGGATTTATAGAATTTCCTCATCAATTAGGCAAATTACATGCATATTTGAATAATTGTCATATGATTATGTCAAGCATCATTTAAGCTACATACATACCAAAAATTACTACAATCCGTCAACCGGTTCTTGAGTTATCCGCTTTTGAATATTGTTAAACAAATGCCCCTGCAGTTCCAAAGCTAGAGAGCCCAAACTCACATCACTTCTTTCCCACCACAAGAGCTACCTACCATCCAAATTTCGTGACCCTAGCATGTCTAGATCATGATATATCAAAACCGGACGTTCAGCTGCAGTACCATAACAAGCCACTAGGGGGTCCAAAATCCAATTATTTTGAGGTCTTCTCAACACCTATCCACCTACACCTTCTCGAGTTATCCTGTTTACACACACACACTCACACACACACACACACACTCACACACACACACACACACACACACACACACACACACACACACTCACATACATACACGAACGCCTCTGAAAACATAACCTTCTTGGCAAAGGTAATAACGTCGGGTCCATTGCTGTAGCTTGCAGTGTGTTTTGAGAGCATGTCCCTTTTAATATATGCTGGCCATTTGTAGTGGAAGTATATGATAAAACGCCTTTTAATACCACCAAGACTTAGTAGATGACATTTTATTGACAAAGCAATAAAGCCACTTTTACGCAATTTACAACAGGATCACAAAAGCTTTTAAATGGAAATCAGGAAAGCCGAAACCTCGTAATTGCAACGAATTGAATTCTCTAAAAAGACAATTTAAGTCACCTTGATACAAGAGGACAAAATTATCTTGCCTCTGCTGAACGCCACGGAGACCATGAAACAAGTTTGTGCGGCTGAAACACCTAGTTTGTGTCACCTGTACAAACATTTTATAATATAGTATATACAGCCAATCAAAACAAAAGTACGGTTGGACCGATTCTTTCTTTCTTGTCCAAATGTTATTTTTGAAATGTCTTGGGCCAGAGAAGAAACGACGGAGAAAACCTACCATATCCATCCGCCTGACTAGAACAGAATCCGTTTACACTAGAGTTCCACGATATTATACCTTCACCATATGATGTTCGCCTTTATGACTAAGAATTTTTTTTATCCTCTGATTATGCAAATAGGATCCTCAATTGAATGAATTATACCTGTAGATCGTATTCTACACCAAAAGACAGTCTTAACAAAGAATGCCATCATAGCATTTCCTCATAAATTATGCAAATGAATCCTTATTTGAATAAGTGATGTTTGATTATGTTCAGCTTCAATTAACTTTCAAATACCCCAAGTATGAAATTCCAGGCACTATGAAATTATAACATTTTCTCATTAATTAGGCAAATCAAGTCTTCATTTGCATAATAAATATTTGCCTGTGATTCTCTCGTTCATAATTACATATGTCACAAGCTTGAATAGTCATATCATGGAATGCAGCTGATTTATAGAATTTCCTCATTAATTATGCAGATTACATCCATACTTACATAATTGTAATACCACTATGTCAAGCGGTACTCAAGCTACCTACATACGTAGGTAGCTTGAGTCAAATGTCCCTGCAGTTCCAGAGCAAGCAGCTAAGGGGCTCAAACTCGTGTCACTTTATTTCCACACAAGGGCTATCTACCATCTAAATTTCGTGATCCTGGCATGTCCGAATCATGAAATATCAAAGCCGTAATTTCTGCTGCAGCTCCATGAGAAGCCGCCAGGTGGCCCAAAATCTAATCATTTTGAGGTCTCATCAGACCTACTTATGTACCAAATATCAAGACAATCCATTAAAGCCTTCTTGAGTCATCGTGTTCACAAACACACACACAGACAGACCCACGAACGCCCGTGAAAACATAACCTTCTTGGCGAAGGTAGTGAACCTATATAATAATCTAGGTGGTTTACAAGCATCTGGCCTGTTGTGTCGTCCGTTGTCTGGCTTACTACTAACATCTTGCCCCGAGACTGGAATCTCACAATTTGTACAATAGCACTCGTGAGGATCCCTCCATGCATGTACACACACCCGTGGCAACTGTTTTATCCTAACGTCTTCATCAGCGCCAGGCGCTATGATGAATCCGACCCCGTGGGGAGAAATGCTGCAACGGTTATTAGAGTTCCCAGCTATTGCATCAGCCGTTTGATTCCCCGGGCTTCACATAAATCTCACGGCTATCCCCAACAAACCCTTTTGGTAAGCTCGTCTTCACTATAAAGTATTATGTATCGTCAGCCCTGTCCAATTCACACTCATTACTTTTTCTTATCACAAAGCAATTTGACGGTTGGCGTTTGCAATGACGCAGAAAGACAAGGCGCAGCGCAGGAGACTCTGATGAAAGGATGTGCAGGATCTCAGGGTTTTTTTAAACGTATTTCAAACGTACTCCTATCATATGATATATGATATGTTAGATTTCCAGGTTTACTTCACGTCTATTTTTCCCACCCGAATTGTAGCTGATAAAATGTATGCTGACCTTGCAATATTTGGTTATAATCCCGCTCCAGTATGTATGTGGAAGAGAAGACAAATGTTACAAAACAGCATATCACATGCAGGGGTTGTTCAAAATGTTCCTGACCTCACCCGGAAACAAATTACGTAACTGGGATACTTTCTTCTAGTAACAAATATATTCTAAGCTCCAAACCATTTTGATTATTTCTTAGAAAAGCCAAAGTCATAGGTAATAGAAGAGATAAGCAAAGCAAGCAGCTGGAAATGGGATCAGAATTGTGTACTGGCCATGCATGGGAAGAAGACATTGTTTAAATGCTGGATGTAAAGTCATTTAGCTTTAGCTATAGCTGCAGGACAATTGTAACGTTACACGGTTTTTCACCCTTAGAAAGAAGGTTCATGTTTTGTACCGTCTGTAACGGTGTTTGTGGTTAAGGGATGGAGTGTCATGAAACTCTGTATGTAATTAGGCCACGTTGATTTGATTATATGGGTGACATCCGCGCGCGCATGAAAAAAGTTTTCAACCATACTGTAAATCGTACAAAATTAGCGAATATATATGTCGTTTGTTGCAAATACGTCGTATGTTGCAAAAGTATTTGAAAACGAAACTATTGTCCTATGTTGCCGAAATCAATTCAGAAAAAAACGTTTTTAAGAAACAAAAACGAAGAGTGTATTATTATTCGCCATATCATATTCTGAGTGTTTAGTCATTTGTGCAACTTTTATGACCACGTAGGTTTCATTTCAAACTTTTTTTATTCGCACGCTCGCGTCAGTTTTGGGGTTCCCAGAGGATGTTATCCATATAATCAACTCAACATGGCCCAAAGTGTGATGGCCTTTTTTGGTACTGTAGCAAAGATGCCTGCTTCATATGACTTATTCATGACGCTTATCTCTTGGCCACGTGAAGAAGCGGTGTAGGTTCAGTCCGTCTATCAGTTCCCTTTGGACTAGCTGTAAGTGTTGATTTTGTTTACAATTTTATAACGTACAGGCTAGAGAAGAGGCTGACAAATTATCATTATTTTTGCCAGACCAGTTACCTTGTCCACAAATAAAACACTAATCCATTATCGTCTGGCCAGATCAGATACTACACCAATACATTCACTATATCATGATGTTACTCTATATGACTTTGTTATAAACCTTCTCTCATCAATTATGGAAATAAGAGCCCATTTGTAAAGATTATATTCCTTTATGTACACAAATAGCATAAGTTTCCCAATGCTTGAAAGTCAGGAAGGTTATTTTAACATTTCCTCATTTATCACAGCTGTTTCCCACCGAAAGTCATGACTCTGGTATATAGAAAACACGACATTTAAAAATCGGGAGTTCTGCCGCAGTACCTTTGAATGCCGCTAGGTGGTCTGAAATCTAATCAGTCCAATAATTTCTTCACTTTGCGAACACCCGGCCATGGAGAACAAGCTTCTTGGCAAAAAGGTAATGACTATAAATATTAGGCCACGGAGGCGGAACACATTTTACGTTTACATTAGATTGATTAAAAAATCGCCTTCCATGCTAGAATTACATGATCGTTTTTCCATAGAAACTAAATATTCTCAATTAAGGGTATTCTATAAGTCAATTAAGAGCAATTTCGTTTCAATGAATTAGTTACAAGTATTGTTTTCACTTTTTATGTACGTGTTTGCGTCTGAGTTCAGAATTCACCTGAATTAGAAAAGTCCGATTTTTATTGCGTGTTGAAAATAGTTAGAAACTGTCTCACAATAATTTCTACCCACACGTTTGAACGTTCCAGCTAAAATAATGAGAACGTGTTACCGATAGTGCTTGAACACGGGCTGTATGGTGAGATTTCCATATAAGGAGCCCTTCGCAAGAATGTCTTTTGAAAGATATTCACCAAACACATTGTAAGGACAATTTTTATTACATTTCCATGCCCGTAGGCCTACAGGCGTCTAGAACCGTCCTGCACCTGAAGATACAAGGGCTGTCTCAGGGAGAATCACCACTAACTAATAGCACAAGGTATAAAGCAACACTAACCTGTGTCAGAATCTACCAGCCCATGTCCTTTTCTTGTGTACGGTGAGGGTGTATCCTAGACTGTATCATATCATTTTTGTTTTGGTCATTACTAGAGAGTGAGGTCTCAAACCAAGATGCGTTTTACTTCTGCGAACAAGCACATTTTTTTATATTATTTGACTTCATTGTTTCGCTTTGGTTGAATAAGTTTGTAATTTTGGCACATGGGTGAAGAAATAAAAAAAACTTGTACAGACCTTTTTGTATCAAGGATTAAGGAAGCATCCATGGCAAATAATCAGAACAAAAACTTCGGAACAGTCTATTTTTGCATGGGGTGGCATTTTATGACGACTGATTGGAAAGAAAACAGCTGAAGTCATACTTCTAGTTTTAATCTACATGTTTCATTATCTTTACGGCAAACACGTGAAAATCTGATTACAGAGATTGGTACATCGATTGGGAAACTGTCCAGAATACGTAATCACCAAACGGCCCGCAATCCGGCGGTAAATGAAGGAGTGGCGCCAGGAATCCTGCACTGCTATTGGACACACATTCTGACGGGATGGAATCACGTGTGGCGGGATGGTAACCAGCTCACCAATAGAGCTAGAACAGTCATTATTACCGACATGTGATATTCCCATAATTAGGATGGAGGGTTTGGTTTTAAGGCAGTACCTGTACCCATAACGGCAAAACAAGCAGCAACATTGGGCAGTCAACAGCCGTGAGTAACAATACTGGGTTGGATTCTCTGTGATGTTTTGAAATAGCTTGCAATTGGTTTGATTTTGTATAGCTTGCACTGCGCATTGTCCGGTAAAGAAACGTAATTTTTAACGCACTGTAAGGGAAAGAGTCTCACTTTTATAGATCAAATGGAGGCTCAAACGTGCCAAACTATTGTTAGGTTCATTTGACTTAAGAGTTCTAAGGGTGAAGCCTTGTAGGATCCGCCGCGGTGTCTTTGACTTACAATGTAGGGGATGATGATGGTTTGAAGGTTTAAGAGATTTGTTAAATGTCCAAGATTTGTACCCACACTTGTGTGGGTGCACAGGCTTAAAAAGTGCAGACGCACAGGGGAAAATACGCGCGGCTAGCTGTCGACCTTTAAGTGACGCTGCCTCTAGAGTGACGAGAGTATTTCAGAGACCAATGCATAATATATCGCCGTCTTTTACTTCTCTTGTCATCCTCAATTTGTCTTTTTTTTTTCAATTAGCTACTTGTGCAATCCTTTGCTACGGCCAAGCACATCGGGCAACCG
Organism: Branchiostoma belcheri; assembly: GCF_001625305.1. Classification (NCBI taxonomy): domain Eukaryota; kingdom Metazoa; phylum Chordata; class Leptocardii; order Amphioxiformes; family Branchiostomatidae; genus Branchiostoma; species Branchiostoma belcheri. Next base: position 82,223 of record NW_017804154.1, on the reverse strand, counting down.
CCACTATTGTCGACATGTCTGTTGGATTCATAATCCATTGTAAGCTGTGCATAATGTGACAATACTCTGCGGTATGAACTCCTGGTCAGAGAATATCTCTATGATATGTTTTAGAGCTATTACTTTGCTGTATCAACATTCCCACGTGCCGATTCGCATGCACAGTTAGCACGGCGTTTTACCGTATGGACAATATGCCCTGTAACAACCAAGTTTAATGTAAGAAACACCCAAATAAGGTGATTCCAACAACATTGCAGCATAAAATCTGGCCTTTGAGTGTCAAGCTATTGAATGATAAGCCGTAACGGTTTTTTGCGCAGATCCAATATCTAATTCCGCCTTATTCCAGGCCAGCAAGCTCCAATTTACCGGTAAGGAAAATGGCGTTAATCCAAGCTACCCAAATACGATGAATCTTAGCAAAATACTTCCGCAATCAAATAAGCTGACTCGGGAAAGGAAAATTGAAACGACATTTGAATTAGGTACCTGTACATGTGTCAATCTGTATGTAAACTCCTTTGTCCACTTGGGTATACCACACTCAATAATGATTGTGTACTTGCTCTGCTGAAGAGTCTTTACAGCCGTGCCAACAGTATTAATCGCAAATTTTTCTGTTTCTCTCCACTCGTCAAGAGATACTTGCTTATGACGTATTGCGCCCAGCTATATGGCGCCCAGGTATGGAGCTCTGTTAGCTCTGGTGTTCTGTCTAAATGCCGAATTGGTTACAACAATTGCTTTAGAATCTACCTCGGTGATGTACATGTAGTGCTAGCAAGATGTTTGTTTGTTTACCACTATACTGGCACATTTGAAACCAGGCGGAGGAGGATTTGTTCCTCTTTCTTAATATAGAGCGATTATTTTCTCCTATAACTCAGTCATCATTCGCTTACTAAGATCAGACGCCTTTCTTCAGGAACTCTTTCTTCCGACGCAGTTAGGCTTTCCTATGCAGCTAGGTTATCTGTATTACTTATATGTCTTTAAAGTTTTGTATTTATTTTAAGATGTGTTGTATTGTGTGGGTCCTTTTTTTACCTGAAGTAACGAATAAAGAAAATTGAAACACAAATGATTCAGGAAACATAACCATCTTAGCGAAGGCCTGGAAAAACTATCTTCATATATATCTGCCATTCCAGCATGGCAACAGACATCTTTGCCAATTTTCGGCATGTTAACCACTGTAAGAGGGCATCAAATTCTTTTCCCAAAATCAGGCGAAAATTAAAGCGCGCTGATATCATCTATAAAAATTACTTGCTGTGGCCTTACGAAAAATAATTTCCTGGTATAATGGGTGGTCGCCTTGACGTGCTTAACTCGTGTCATCCATGCCGAAAATGTGTGGTGTCTTGTAGCGTAATGGTTAGGGTGTTTGATCCAGGATCCAGAAATACTTTTAGGTGCATTAATAGAGCCTGAATGGGGGTTGTGATACTGATATCGTCTTACAAAACACATGTCGCACCAGATAATGCTATAAAAGTCTGTTGATTATGTATTTAATCATATTTGTGTCAATGATTAATCATCCATTGAAAAATATACCCTCTTTACTTGCTCCTTTGAATCAGCTAAGACACCCAGCCGACCATAGGTTCTGGACTCACTATTGGAAGTCAGTAGCAATTAACATTAATGACTTCAGAGACTACACGGCAGGTATGAATGCACAACCCTATTTGTCTGTTGGCTTTCCTATTAAGCTAGTAACATTTTCAAAACATGAAGCAATTTTCGTCGTACTTCCATGGCTGAGGTCAAAACAAATAGCACCGAATGAAGATCGATGCTAAAGTCATTTCTCCTGCTGCATGTAACGTTACACTAACGTTTTGTTCCGTCAGTTGATTGTCGGAATCAGGGTTCTCCAAGCCGTGTGGGTTTTTTTCGGCATCTAAAGGCCTCCCACAATGACAACAATTTTAAATCGAGATTGTGCGAGATTATTTATTAGGGCAACTTTTAGAAACAGCAGACTGCAACCTTTGGAAAACAAAGAGAGAGATAGAGATGCCAGCAGCTTTGTTTTTCCCGTTTCACAAGTGCACTTTCCTTCGTTCTAGTTTTAATATGTATGACTTTATTATACTTTCCTGCGTTGTTCAGCAAAAGTTAGCGTTTCTTGTACATGTATATTGAATATCTTTAGGAGTGTAGTTTTTTCTTCTTCTTTTGTTGCTGTTACAAGGGGTGCAATTTGCCACGGTTGTTTGCAAATTTTTTTGAAGTTAAATTTCCCCTGTGCAAATTAACAATTCAATTTCTTTCCACACACACAGCGGTGACATTGAAAGAATGCTGATTTTCCCAGATGCTACACTACAGTGATTCTTTATCACGGGAGTCCAATTCACTGTTGACATTCCTATGGAAATGTTCGGCGTGCGTCCCAGGCAAGTCACATCCATGTAAAGCCTGAACAATTTACGCCCAAATCTTGCCCTCGTGTGACTCCTTTTAGCTGCCATCACGTGGTCACGGTGTAGTCTCCTGTAGAGTTGTTTTATTCTCCAAGCAGATGTAGGGTCCTTGTTTAGGGGCATTTTTACGTCTTCCTGATGGGAAGCGAAGGTCGGTGTGGAATTCATCTGTCATATATGATCGCTCAACTTTTAAATAAAACGCCTCCTTCGTCGATACAATTCGATACAAGTAATGCAGTAGCGAGTCGTTCTTAGAACATAAGAAGACATCAGTGTCTGTTAAGATTAAATTGAAATACATGATATAGCCTTACGGTAGACTGTATTGAGGATACTGACTTGAGTTAATATTCAACTGCAGGTAGGATTAAAAGTTTAACGTTAAAAGCAACAGAAAGGTCCGTCAACGGGCATACAAGGTATGGTGTAGTCTGTTGTCAGGGGAGAGTGGCGTGTTCAGTTTCTGTTCATTAGGAGTGTTCCGGCCGGATATTCCCCCTTGATAACGGTAGCCTGAAGTCTGAAGTTGAACTCCATCAGTGACCGCGCGAAGTCAAGACACAGCTGCTATCTTCTGTCCGCCAGGAATGTTAGTCCAAAGTGCTGAACGGCGTGGGCATGACCAGTGTGTACGTAGGCGTTGCCAAGTATAACCCGATCGATTTTCATAACGTGAGACCAGCGTATTCTAAAAGGGGTCTTAAAATACGTCTTTCAAGATCCATGATACAGCGGAGTGTCCCGCGATGTTAGGAAGGTGGGTCGTAGTTGATCAATACTGGCTGATTGGGTTTTGGGTACACAACTGCGTGGTCCCAAATACAACATCAGAACATGTACAAAACCTCTAAATATTTCATGGAGGCATGATATCTTTGGATTCTTGTTCAGTCTCCATTATACTCTCACATATAAGCATTCAGAAACCCATGATGGATCTTATATATCAATGCAAAAGCACATTGAAAAGGCATGAATAAAACTGGAAATAGCTCGCCAGCCTCGCTAATTTCTAGTGCTTTTTTTCTTTTTTGAACCAGATGCTTCTGTCCAACTCCTCTTAATTAATTCTAAAAATTTCAAGACAGCCTTAATCTATCCTGTTCACACGGTGTATCAATGTCTGCTTTAGTTATGATTATAAGCACACCTCTTGAATTATCTTGGCGCCATGCCGAGCCATCTTGTAACCTAACCGCCCAGAAACCTTTAAATGGTTTCCTCAGCGTGGTGCAGCGCTAATTACCCTATACACCAGGCAGGAGAGGTGTGTCTGTAATGTACTGACAGTATATACTGTTAGTTGTACATCACCCTTGGCATGTCTGGTTGTATATCCCCCTTGGGCATATGCATGAAGATTTATCATGATAGACTTATTGTTACACACTTCAGTTTTGCACTATAACCAGGTGCGTGTCCTAACAAACCTTTGACTACACTACAATGTGTAGGTAGTAACGCCTGATACTGTTCTTTTCGTTCGCGTTTATATCTGGCGTTATGCCGTCCTACCACAAGTGAGGAAACAAACACCACAA
>NW_017804154.1:68510-78221 GCF_001625305.1 Branchiostoma belcheri | reverse complement strand
TTGTGCAGTTTGTTTATAATCTATTGCCAAGACAAGTCAAAATTTGGATTATACATATATAGGATTGATTGATTAATTGATTGATTGATTGATTGATGTCTATTTGCCTTTCTGATCTCCTGATACAACGTAAAGTTTCGCCTTGGTCACAACCCACCGTACGCTCAACTGCGTGCTGTCTACGTGCGAAAACGTGGGCAAATTTTGGATCCGTAAATGAATGAGTAATACCACCGTACGGAATACAACGGATTTGGGAGCACACAGACACGCCGTAGCACTTTAAGTGCATGTAAAACTTTATCTGCGTGCGGGCTGCCCCCCCCCCCGTATGAGCCAGTACGGGCGACACGCGTTCCCTTTACGTACCGGTACGTACCGTACGTAAGTAGCACGGGTAAGTACGGTCTGCATACGGTATAGTGGGAATCGCACAGAGATCGTACGTTGTATTAAAGCACGTACAACTCACTTACCACTTGCGCAACTAACAATGTACGCAACCGCTCATGACCAGATCATTCTGAACCAAAGATCATTCTGAACCAATGCAAGTAGTCATTAAAATATATTCACATATAGCTGCTGTATCTATAAACCTGTGGGTGGAGTTGAATGCTGCTATAGTTGGCTTCTGTTCACAGTTAAGAGTGACACAATTAAACTACAATTATGCCACAGCAAGTAATTTTTATGGATGACATCAGCGCGCGCATTAATTTTCGCCTGATTTTGGGGAAAAAAACAAATTTTGTTGCCTTCTGACAATGGTCACCATTTCGGCAAAGATGTCTATTGCCATGCCGGAAGGTGGATGGCAAATAATTATAAGGAGAGGAGACAAGAAAAGGCTATGATTTAATGTTTTGTTTCTTACTTTGATGCAGTGATATGTGATTTTGGCTGTGTATATGTGATGTTTCCACTGAGTCAAAACCATTTGTACAACGATTGAGTCAAAATTTTAAAATGTAGGAACCTTGTTTTTTTCGGCCGGCCTTGTTTTTTTCGCCCGCTCGCATTAGATTTGGAGGATGTCATCCATAAAATTTACTTGCTGTGGCCTAATGTGGAAATTCTATAAATCTGCTGTATTCCATATTAGGGCTATGAAACACTTGTGACATGTATAAATAAAGCCATTCACAAGAAAATAAAAATTTGGCCACTGTACCTTCATGCCAAATCTCACGTTGTTTGGCACAAAAATGAAGAAATTGCCTTTAACGAAATGACAGAATTTATTTATTTATTTCATCTCAAGACGGCTGGGTAGCCCCAATTCAGCTTGTATTGAGGCTACCCAGCAAAATTACACAGGACATTGTAACATACAGTAAGACAACATACAGTAAACATAAAAGTCCGATTCGTCAAAACAGAGTCGTAGTCCAATACTCAAAGTCCTATCCGTTCAAGGTCAAAAGCACGAAAATCAAGGAATGGAGGTCAGAGGTCAGGTTTCATATGACATATGTTTCAAACCTGCTTTAAACTGAGATAGTGTAGGTACATGTCTTAGGTCTGCTGGAAGTGTATTAAAGTGTGTCGTGCCTCGGAAAGCAAATGTGCGGTGACCAGCTGTAGTTGTGTAGTTAGGTTTGTGCAGTAGTGAAGTCTGTCTGGTGTTGTAGTTGTGTAGCCGGTGGTTATGTACAAATTTGGCATCCAAGTATGTTGGGACAAGCCCGTTGATACATTTAAAAACCATGACACAAATGTGGTCCTTTTTCCGTTGGGTCAGGTATTTCCAGTTGAGTCTGGTGTGCAGGTCCTGGACACTGGATCTTTGTTGCATCCGTAGGACGACCCTGTCAGCTCTGTTCTGGAGGACCTGTAGTTGCCGCTGTTTGGTGGTGCTGCAGTTATCCCACACAGTGTCACAATAATCGAACAGTGGTAAAATCAAAGAACAGTATAACATGCTAGCAATGTTGACATTTAAGCAGAACCTAAGGCGCCTTAACAAACCTATTCTTTGGGAGACTTTAGAACATACCATATCTATGTGTTCATTCCAAGTGATCCTACAGTCAAGGAGAACACCCAAGTATTTAAATTCATACACTTGCTCTACAATTCCGTGTGCGATCTGGATCTTAAGAGGTGGTGTAGCCTTCAGTTTGCCACTAGTGCCGAATAGGATTCATTTAGTTTTATCAACATTCAGTGTTAGACGATTTGATTGGAACCATGTGGCCAGATTTTGTAGTTCTACGTTTAAGGTGTTCTCTATGAACCTCGCATCCTTGCTTGAGCAGAAGATAGCCGTGTCATCGGCATAGAGACAGACTTTACATACAGAGGAGACAACTAAAGGTAAATCATTAATATACAATATAAACAATAAAGGTCCTAAGATGGAGCCCTGTGGAACTCCTAGGGTAACAGATAGGAATTCAGATTCACAACCTAAATTCAGATTCACTACCTTTAGCACACAGTTTGTTTCCGTCCAGCTAAGTAGTCAGTAAACCAGTTAAGCTCCACCCCCTGGACACCAACCCAGGACAGTTTCTGTAGCAAGACATTGTGATCAACAGTATCAAAGGCCTTTTTTAGGTCTAAGAAGACTGCTCCGACAAATTTACCACTATCTATGCTGTGTAACAGGAAGTCTGTGGCGTCAAGAAGGGTTGTAGTTGTGGAATGCCCAGGTCTGAAACCAGATTGTTGTGCAGAGAGGATCTGTTGTTGATGCAGGTATTCTAAGAACTGCTGGTGTACCTCCTTTTCAAATGCCTTCATTATAACAGGCAATACTGAGATGGGTCTATAATTGTTAGGGTTGTCTTGGTCCCCTCCTTTATGAATGGGTGTGACTCTAGCCCTTTTCCAGTCTTTGGGAATGTGACCAGTATTGAGTGACATATTAAAAATGTGAGCAACAGGTTTACAAATGCATGGCGCAGCAGTCTTTAGCAGCCTAGAGTGGATTCGATCAAGACCACTTGCCTTATTGTTGCTTAATGTTCTAAGTTTGTCAAAAACAGAGACTTCGTTAATCTGTTTAAACAGAAAGGTAGATGCAATCTGGTTGTACTCAGTAGGGCACTGAAGTGTGGGTGACTGTTGCTTGAAACACTCTGCTAGTTTACTGCCGACAGTGACAAAGAAACTGTTAAAACAGTTGGCTATACTGAGTGGATCAGTGAAGAAACATGAGGGAACACAGTATGTTTCATCACACATAGTGTGGTGAAGCCACAATAAAGGAGATAAAGACGTTTCGAAATGACATCCGTCACTCTTCTTTAGCGTCGCTAAATGAACCGAGAGCACAAGTTGACACTAATCACATGTAAAAGGAACTGGAATATTGTTTTAGTTGGATGTCTAACCTTCAACAACGCACCCGTATCAAACCCGTACAATACAAGGGGAAACAGGCACAGATTGCAGGTTTCGTAACCCAAAAGTGATTATACACGTAATAGTATTAACATTTATTTAAAGGAGTACTTAAGAGCGAATGTCTGTAAGGATCAAACAATGGTGGCACCGGTCAAAAAATCGATTTGGCTCATTTTTTGCACAGTGATAGTACTTGGTACATAACCCCTCAGAATAGCTTTCTTTTTGCTCAGAACCCCTTGTTGCCATGGCAACGGGCCAAAGAAGTTTTCAGGGCATTTTCCCAGATTTCGGCATGTACAAAACATGGAAATTGGCTAACTTTAGGGCAATCTCGTTTCCCGTCGGCTGAACAGACAATCACGTGACCCCTACCCTGATACTAATTATTCCGCCCCTTTACCCTCTGACCCTTCCTCCCTAACCCTCGTAAGGGTCATTCGTGGCTCAACCTTTCTCTGTACGGTCACATTCCCGCCCAACCCTCCCATGACTAATCCGAGAACACCTGGATTTTAGTGTAGTGGTTAGCGTTGGTGACCGCCAAGCGGACAACTCGGGTTCGATTCCCGGTTGTGACCTGCTCGCCCCTTTCGGTTTTTACAGTGGTTCCCATGCCGGCCCTGTGAGTACTGGCACTGAGGATAAGTGTGGCAGCTCCAGGGATGTCGGACTCGGAAGATTCGAGGACGAATCTTGAAAGAAAAGGGGGAGTAGTGTAACAGTGGGGTTTATCCTCCGCTAACTGACCATACTAAATGGTCGTGCGACCTTTAAGAAAAAACTTCCTTACACGTATGACTCCCTTGTTCCGTAGAGACTGTCTTTTTATTATCGAACCAGTCCCGTTACTCCAGTACTTTACATTTATCATACTTAGATTAGCCCAGCCGGTTCTCCCACCTCATCATCATCCATTCCTCCCGGTCATGTTGTCTCTCTGTGTACAAGGGTATACACAGAGATGCTATCCTTTTGCATCGTGACGGTGAGCTCACTACCCTAATTGTGTGTGTTTGTCTGTGAAATAGACGGGAAACATAGTTCTCTTCGGAGCTTGCGAAGAAGAGAAATCTCGTTTTCCGTCGGCTGAACAGACAATCACGTGACCCCTACCCTGATACTAATTATTCCGCCCCTTTACCCTCTGACCCTTCCTCCCTAACCCTAGTAAGGGTCATTCGTGGCTCAACCTTTCTCTGTACGGTCACATTCCCACCCAACCCTCCCATGACTAACCCGAGAACACCTGGATTCTAGAACGTTAGTTATGTTTTCTCATCTCATACGACATTGCGCTACCTTAGTTCTTACTGACTTATCTAGACTCGTACATTTCGTCATAGCATGCACTGTACGTTATCCTCAAGGGTACCTGCGACATAGCGTACGTATCAGTTGATACATATCCTTCACGTTGTCTCTTCTCTGCAAGATACCTGCCTTGCTAGCGTTCACAGTCACATTGTGGCCATTTGCCCTTTTGCGAATAGTACATGGTCACATGATGTCCTTCCGGTCGCCGACAAGACAGTTGTTCGATCATCGATGTTGCCGCCTTACCAACAGCTGTTTACACATTACAGCTCTCTCTTATGATCTACCACCACCGGTCTGAAGCTGTTTTGACGACCTGATTGCCTCCTTATTCGCAGATTCCAGTCTGGCATGGCATGTTCCTGGGAACGTCCTCCTCCTCAGTCCCTACCCCTCCTTGTTCTATCCCCCCACCCCATCCTTCCTCCCCCATTTTGCCTTTACCCCCCTACCACATGTCCTGACAGGTTAGTAGTAACGTTATGTGCGTGACGTTGAATTCGTGACGGTGACGGTGAGCTCACTACCCTAATTGTGTGTGTTGTCTGTGAAATAGACGGGAAACATAGTTCTCTTCGGAGCTTGCGAAGAAGAGAACTATAACTGATCAGTGCTTTAGCGTAACGACAAGAGCAATCACCACATCAGAACGTTTTTAAAAGATTTCAATTTCCCCCTTTGTTATTTATGTACTGTGTCCTCTTTGCCATCATTTATCATTGGGTGGGGAACCGGACCTGCCCTCTTGAATTTCTTGTATTTACTGTTTTTTGCCTGTCTTAAAGTTGCGATTGTTTCTTTTCTTTATTATATGTATTTATTTAGTGGTGCCGTCAACATAAGTGCTTTTCACTTGAGTGAGGCACCACCATGTCCTGTATCCTTTTTTCTTGTGAATGAATAAAAAATAAAAAATAAAAAGAAAAGAGCAAGATGTGCTGATCAGAGCAATGCCTAAACTTGTATAAAATAGCAGTAAATTCAATGTAAAGTAAAATCTGAGGTCTTGGGCACTCTGAATACAATGCACTGTTTTAAGGGTGTAAAAAAACTGAAATTTTGCCCAACTTTGAAGCACTGTAAGTCCCAAAAGGGGAGGATGTTTTGCTTGAAATTTACACAGCATAATAAACCACTCTAGAGGTATCAGATGCATGCTTGCAAAGTTTGGGTTCTTGTTTCGTTGCTACGCACTTGTCCTTTAAAGTAGGTCAGTTTTCGTTATTTTGATGATATGTCATTTTGTGCTATCTTTAAACTAACATTATAGCTCCAAACCAAACTAGTTCTTTACTTGAAATATACATGAAATATAAAACAACAAATTGTCTATGAAATGCATGCTTGCAAAGTTTGGGTTCTTGTTTCGTTGCTACGCACTTGTCCTTTAAAGTAGGTCAGTTTTCATTATTTTGATAATATGTCATTTTGTGCTATCTTTGACCTAGCATAAGTTCCAAACCAAACTAGATATTTACTTGAAATTTACATAGAATATAAAACAACAAATTGTCTATACAATGCATTCTTGTAAAGTTTGGGTTCTTGTTTCGTTGCTACGCACTTGTCCTTTAAAATGGGTCAGTTTTCATTATTTTGATAATATGTCATTTTGAGCTATTTTTGACATAGCATAAGTTCCAAACCAAACTAGATATTTACTTGAAATTTACATAGAATATAAAACTACAAATTGTCTATGAAATGCATTCTTGCAAAGTTTAGGTTCTTGTTTTGTTGCTACGCACTTGTCCTTTAAAGTGGATCATTTTTCATTATTTTGATAATATGTCATTTTGTGCTATTTTTGAACTGACATAAGTTCCAAACCAAACTAGTTCTGTACTTGAAATTTATTTACAACATAAAACAATATGTACTCTGTGGAATGCGTACTTGCAAAGTCTGGGTTCTTGTTTTGCTGCTACACACTTGTCCCTGAAAAAAGATAGCACATATTATCAAAATAATGAAAACTGACCCACTTTAAAGGACAAGTGCGTAGCAACGAAACAAGAACCCAAACTTTGCAAGCATGCATTTCATAGACAATTTGTTGTTTTATATTTCATGTAAATTTCAAGAAAAGAACTAGTTTGGTTTGGAGCTATAATGTTAGTTCAAAGGTAGCACAAAATGACATATCATCAAAACAACGAAAACTGACCTACTTTAAAGGACAAGTGCGTAGCAACGAAACAAGAACCCAAACTTTGCAAGCATGCATTTTATACACAATTTGTTGTTTTATACTTCATGTAAATTTCAATTTAATAACTAGTTTGGTTTGGAGCTTATGTTAGTTTAAAAATAGCACAAAATGACATATCATCAAAATAACGAAAACTGACCTACTTTAAAGGACAAGTGCGTAGCAACGAAACAAGAACCCAAACTTTGCAAGCATGCATCTGATACCTCTGGAGTGGTTTATTATGCTGTGTAAATGTCAAGCAAAACATTCTCCCCTTTTGGGACTTACAGTGCTTCAAAGTTGGGCAAAATTTCAGTTTTTTTACACCCTTAAAACAGTGCATTGTATTCAGAGTGCCCAAGACCTCGGATGTTACTGAACGTTGGCTTTACTGCTATTTTATACAAGTTTAGGCATTGCTCTGATCAGCACATCTTGCTCTTGTTGTTACGCTAAAGCACTGACCAGTTACAGTGCCCTAAAGTTAGCCAATTTCCATGTTTTGTACATGCCAAAATCTGGAAAAATGCCCTGAAAACTTCTTTGGCCCGTTGCCATGGCAACAAGGGGTTCTGAGCAAAAAGAAAGCTATTCTGAGGGGTTATGTACCAAGTACTATCACTGTGCAAAAATGAGCCAAATCGATTTTTTGACCGGTGCCACCATTGTTTGACTTTTACAGACATTCGCTCTTAAGTCCAGAAGGGAGTGCTATAATCCGACATGCAATAATTTTATGAAGTGAAAAATGCATATTACTTCACAGTATACAATAGCATATCCATTATGTGCGCAAGTCTAAAAACGCACGGAATCCAGGACGAACTCCCCAAACTATTCCAGAATGCACCGGGCCACCCAATTGGTGTCTATGGCCCTGTTCATGTGAAGTCAGTGAAGGCGCTTTACATGTGGTTTCCCCCGAAGCCGGTTTCAAGTGGCTCCATCTGAACGCTCCGAATCACATTGGAAGCGCCTCGATCCCAAACCCCTTCTAGAGGTGGTTTCGAATCGGTTTTCCCGCATCGCGATTTGCGTCTGAACGCAATGTGATTTCAATGTGACTTCACCTAGTCATGGATTACGGGGTGATATTTCTTTATTTATATGCAATACCAAATTTTACGTGGCAGCAACTTAAAGAGAAGTAATGGTCAAATGATGTGTCCATTCTAGGACGAGCTTCACCGCCTCTGGTGGGACCACGTCGGTATTTGGCCGAGATACGCTGGGAGGGGGGCACCAGCAAGCAGGTCGTGATCTCTGACATTAATAACACGCTTCCTGGAGTGTTTTCATCAAACAACAATGAATGCAGTTTCGGAGAATCGTGATCGGACACGGTTTGAAAGGAATGTATCGCACGTGGACCAGATGTGAGGAATGTGAGTTATCCGAATCGCGGTTCGGGTGGTTTCATATGAACAAGACCTATGTTTTGACCAAGAATGTTACGTTACAGCTCTAATTTGGGAGTTGATAAGAACAAATCGACCTGTTTTTTGTTCTTCGATATCTTTCCAACCATTGGCATTCTTTGTGTCCTTATCGTCCCTTATTTATGCCGAAAATATTGACGAAGATAAAAACGACATAATCAAATTATCTTCTTCATAAGTGGCGTAACCTTATCATCTGTTCAACTTAACACTAGTGATTGCCTAGGGATAACTGAAGGGGTCCCACAAGGTTTCGTTCTGGGACCATTGTTGTTCATTATATTCATAAATGATATGCCAAACTACATAAGCCAAAGACAAATAGTACTCTATGCGGATGATACAGCAATTTTCTTTGCATCGAAATCAGTTACTGATATAAACAGAGCCTTGAATGCGGATCTCCGCAATATTGAGAGGTGGCTGGATGCAAACAGACTGACACTTAATGTCCGGAAATGCAAGGCGATGCTTTTTGGCACTGTGAGAAGGCTACGTCTAGATAGCGAAAAACTAAATCTTACTCTTTCCGGAACGTATTTGGAGGTAGTTTCATGTTTCAAGTATTTGGGTGTTTGGCTTGATCCCTGTCTCACATGGAGCATACATATTAACAAGCTATGCAATGCAGTGTCCTCTAGGCTAGGAGTGTTAAAACGTTTAGTACCCATTTTACCGCCTAAGACACCTTCTATGCTGTTTAATTGTATGGTTCTCCCAAAGATTGAGTACTGCGACACTGTATGGGCCAACTGTGGGAAATCTCTCTCTGACAATCTCCAGAAACTCCAAAACCGTGCAGCACGGATTGTCCTCGGTTTGTCACGAACATCACATGTAGATAACGAGCAGCTGTCTGCACTAGGTTGGATTTCCCTGACATCCCGCCGGCAAATGCACCTTCTGCAAACTGTCTTTAAGTCAATCCATCAGCAGGTACCAGCGTACTTACAAGTATTTGACAGAACTTCTCACACCTATGCAACAAGGCAAAATTCGTATTTATCATTACAACTACCTAAAGTTAAACTAGGAATCTGCCGTAGAAAATTTGCATACAGGGGTGCATTTGCTATGGAATGAGTTGCCTGGTACAGTTAGAGTGGTCACATCTGGCCCCTCTTTCAAGAAGCTGATAAAACAACATTGCTGACCTCTGACCTCTCGACCCAGCCTGATCCATCGATTGTGATGCTCGGTTGTGTATATATATATATGTTACTTTTGGTTATTTTTGTTTTACTGTTGTTGGTGTTTATGTCTATCTGTACAGGGCACGCCTGTAAAGCAGTATATTGTACTGAGTGCGTCTACCCTGTATAAAGAAGACAGAAATAAATAAATAAATAAATAAATAAATTGTGTTTTCTTTGCTGTGATGTTTACGTGTGACTTAAGAATTCACTT